>NC_050514.1:6534499-6561142 GCF_002922805.2 Oryzias melastigma
CCAGTTCTGAGGTCTTTACACTGGTTACCTGTCTGTCAGAGGATAGACTTTAAAGTTCTGTTACTGGTTTATAAAGTTTTGAATGGTTAGACCAGAGCTCTGCAACCTGAGGCTCCAGAGACACATGCGGCTCTTTTATTTCTCCATTTTGTCACTTCAGCTTAGAAGAAAACTTTAAACTTGACTAATTAATTGATTTATGTTTACATTTTTGATATGTCAGACAGGCCTAACTGATTAATATAGGATGTGTTTTATTTTGAAAGGAACTTGAATGAGCTATTGTGAAAAGTGAAAGAAGTTAAATTTGTTACATATAGAAAAACTCAACTGTAGAGAACGTTTCATAAATGAATGGTTTAATGACCTCAAAAACATAAATAAAGAGGGTTTTTTTTCTAACTTTGAGGGGAAACTTTGCGGCTCTCTCTGAGTTTCGGTCCATCAGAACCTGGACCAAATGGCTCTTTCAGCATTAAAGGTTGCAGACCCTTGCTTTTGCACTAAAATACTGATGACCTCTTGACCCAGTATGTACCAGCCAGACCTCTCCAGTCATCAGGATCTGGTCTTTTATCAGTTCATAGAGTCAGAACCAAACATGCAGAATCTACATTCAGCTTCTATGCACCACAGATCTGGAACAAACTTCCATCAAACCTTTATTAGTTTATTTAAATCCATGTGAAAGATCCACCTGTTTTCAGCTGCATTTGACTAGTTTTTTTTCCACACTTTGACAGGATCCACCACTAGAGGGCAGCAAACAGACTCACCTTGGAGGAACAAACAAGTCTGAAACTTAGTAAATAATAAACCACATTCCAACAAGACATGCATTCATCTGTGACTTTACAAAAACTTGATCCTAAATTTCTGATTCTGATGCTGAGCAGGAAGTGGGTTTGATTGGTCGTCTGCACAGCAGCAGGATGTCACACATTTGTAGTACAAACAGGATGAATAATGTAGAAAGTGGGGAGGTGGGTCTCTGAACGCACACCCACTCCCAAGACGTGCACACAGGAAGAGGAGAGGGTCCTCGAGATTGAGTGAGACACACACACAGCCTCCATTCTGATGTGAGGAGTGTGTTTCTGAACAGAGGGAGCAAAGAGGGAGGCCTGTCTGCACACAGAGACAAAGTAACGGATCCATTAGGAGGTCTGTGGGAAACGCAACACATGAAAAGGGTTTCCATTGGAGAGTCGTTCAAGACGCCCATTACCTCATTCTCCCACACAAACACATTCACACCAGCCCTCTGCCGCCCCCACTGCCCCCGTGTCAGCGCTCGCAGACAGATAGGTTTTACTCTGCAGGACAGAACCAATTAAACCTCGCCGGGGATGTTTTAGTGCCAGCACGCCTGGATAAGCTAGACAGCCAGACAAGATGACGGGGGTGGGGGGTATAGGAGCTGCAATTCATTTTCTGTATGATATGGTTCCTTAAAGTCACAACTGTCACACTCAGCTTTCACGTTTCTTTGGTTTGTAGCATTGACTGTACAAGAGAACTGGACTGAGTGACCCCACCCCCCCCCATGACGTTCCAAACAGGAAGAACCTGCTGGCTCCAAGATGTTAAAATCCCATAGACTTCTATAGAGAAATTAACAGAAAAAGAATTCTTGATATTTTTTTCTGTAGTTATTCAAGTCACAAACTGACCAATCAGATGCTTCAATAAAAGCATGTGGTCTCACCTCGAACGAGAGGTGAGACCAGAGAGACCGGTGAGACTACAGAGACTGATTGACATATTCTTCCAAGTGCAATTTTAAGTGGAAGGGGTGTGGCCTTCCAACGAGCTCACTCCTGATTGGTGAGATTGGTTGCCATAGAAATGTAAGACTCAGCCCGACTTGAACCAATCACTGCTTTCGGTCAGTTTTTGGTTCCAACATGGCGGTGTCTGTATCGTGTAAAAATGGCGACTGTATTGCCTTCATTTTGTTGGAACCGGAAGTCAGATATTTTTTCATGCAACCTGTCCGGTTCTCAAATACACTCAATGGTTTGTAATCAGTGGAAACTTTTTAAACTGTAAGCTGTAAGCTAGCAGGAAAGTGTGTAAACAAAGATTTCTCAGCAATGGGGAGAGGAAGGGGGGACGGGGTTGTTCTGCACCAGCGACCCCGCCCACAACCCAGAGGAGAATTTATAATAAAGTGCTGCCGCTTTGCAGAAACTATGTCCAAGCAAACGGTACAATTGATTTTGTATAAAAACAACATAATCATAAATAAAAAACCCTGGAAACACTTTGAAAATGGATCAAAAGACGATCAGAGTGACAGAAAGTAAACAGAAACTATTCCTGATGACACGATCCATCAATGCCAGTTTAAAAACTCAACAACAAAATATTCCCAAACAGAGTTAGAGAGTAATTTAATAAACTGAAAGTCGTTCTCAGAAACATTTATTAGAACAGAGAAAAACAGCTCAAGGCTGCAGAAACATCTTAACAGGCTGATGTTACAAACGAGCAGCAGCGCTCCTGAAAGATGTTGTGTTTGTGCATATTAATCAGACCAGAGTGTTGGCTGATACCTGATTATTCAATATGGCCCTAGTCAGGTTGATTAATATGCTAACCGACTGAATGGAACATCTATTATGCATCTATAATTAGTTAGTATCATTCAGCTCCAGGATAATTACATGACATGACATTCCAGTGTTAATTATTCATTCCTAAACAAAAACAATCAGTATTTATCACACATGGATGTTGCTGTGTGCAGGTACGACCTCTTGAGATGTGGAGTGAGGACCTTTCACCTGCCTGCTGCCAGGTTAACTGACTGCTGCAGGAAAACACGTGTTTGGTTAATAAACCACAAGCAGCTGCTAGTGCTTCTGGAATAAAAGGAAAAATCAAACACTGCTGGTATTGTGTTTGATCGCTGATATGAAACAGGGGAAAGACAGATTTCATATTTCTGTGTTAAGTAATAACTTATAACAAAGGTATTCCTTAAAGACTATTCTCATTTCACAGCTCTACTCAATGTTTTAGGGGGTGAATATATTGAATTGCTTCATATTTGCGCAACAGTTTTAAAGGGATCCAAACATGTCAGAACTCTGTGCCTCCAGACGCAAAATTCATACGATGGTTGGCATAAATTAAGATAATAACTACAAAAAAGAGAAGTTAGGTAAAGAAAAGCAGGGATTGGATTAGGACCATGATCCAAGATGGCGGCGTGCATGGGTACGGCGGCTTACAGCTCCTCTTTTTTTGTGCTTTTTGAATATTGTTTTTGCTCGGTGCACAACTTTCATAGATTTAAATAGACTCTAGACCAGGGGTCACCAACCTTTTTGGAACTGCGGGCTACTTCATGGGTACTGAATCATACGAAGGGCTACCGGTTTGAAATAATAAATTTACTTAGTTTGCCTTTAGTTCTACATTATTAATAATGAATAATGATACTTCTCTATGTGAAGACACTGATTTCTTAGCATAATTATCAATAATGACAACAAGCTAGGAAACAGATATCAATATTCAGAACTTTATTAATCTCAACAGATCTTTCCTGTAGTCGTACTGTCATCAGTCTACACCCCACATACGCTTTGATGGTTCAACGCTCAATGGAAACACCCAGACCATTCTAAACCGGCCAAGACGGGACTGGTCTGGTCCTGCCGCTCAGTGGAAACTAGGCATTAAATGCTGTGGGTCTTTGAGGAAGGTAGAAAAGCACTATACCATTAAATTATGTTGTAGCCGCTTTGTCTGACACTAACAGAAGACACAGTCGTTGCTTGTGTTAGTTTCATTTTGAAACATGAGACGTCTCATTTACTAATCACCTGATTTGTAAAAAGAGGCCACAGTTTCCCTTCCATGACAGAGAAGACTCCCAAAACCAGCTTTGAGTTCAGCAGTGTCGGTTGAACGTGTCCCACCGTCCCTCAGTGACAGTGCGATGCCCCCAGTAAAGCACCTGAGCAGCTAATGGGAATCAGTGGGCTTGTGCTGCTGACATGCTCCTAATAAACACCTCCCTCCCACTCCATGTGTCTGCTGTCCCAGAATGCTCGGGGACAGCTCCATACCAGGGGTGAGCATACAGCTGGGACCCCCCCAGCTACAACAGCCAGCACACTCGCATCTGCATTTCACTGAAACACGAATGTGAAACCCACTACTATAAACACCGTTTGCTTTTGTTTGGAAACACGTTCACTGACGGTGAGTGAAGGAAGACGTTGGAACAGAATAGAACGCTCCCGTGTTTTCACAGGAGGAGGCGTGGCTATGGCCTCTCGTCCTGCAGGCTGTAAAATGCTCACAAATCTGCCGCCGTCATGACAGCTCCTTAAGTAATGGTGCATAAATACATGGAATCCGCGGCCCCCCATGAGTATTCTCACTCATAAATAATCTAATTGTGTCATTTACCATGTCCATCGGGGGAAACGCAAAGCGGGAGTCGGATCCTTTGGCCTTCACTCTGAACAGCAAGCTAGAGCACACACACTGAGAGCAGAGACTCGTCCACAGAAATAACATTATTGTGGTAAAGTTAAAGTCCTCCAATGAAAATCCTGTGTTTTAACATGTATGTGTGGCATTTTTCTTCTGAAAGTGAACAAATGTGATAAAAAATCATTTTGTTTTTGCCTTTCTGAGTATTTCTCCTTTAAATCTCTGGGGACTTCCAAAGCCACGCCCCCTCAGAGGAGATTTTGGAAACAGAGTCTTTAGATCAACCTGAAAAATGTCTTTTTAAGACATTCAGGTTATGGAATTTTGGTTAAAAAAATGTCATAATCATAATCAAAACACTACTGGGAACTATTTTCAAATGTGCTGCCCCCCCCCAGTGTTTACAGCTACAATCATGACTCTAATAACATGAGAGACGTCTTCCCTTCCCATCTCAGGTTTCCTCTTTTATTTTTTTGGATCCTTTCTCCTCTCGTCCCCCCATTTGCTGCCTTCAGTTTCCCTGCTCTACGTGTCTGTCATTCATAAATAAAACATCAGGCAAATATGAAGAGAAGAGCGCAACAAAAGAGAACGGTGGAGGGATACACGGAGCCACACCTGCACCGACGTCTGAGCCCGTTCGGGGTTCTGATCTCCACACAGGTGCCGCCTCAGCACTCAGAATAACCCCTCACTACCTTTGTTTTCATTTCACAAGTTTGTTCAACCTATTTTTTCAAGAACTTCTCCGTCTGTTCGTCCTATCGATGCAGCTGCCTCCCTGTTTATGTTTCCTGGGAGCATGTTTCCATCCTAAATGGGATTACATGACATTCCCACACTGCCGAGGCTCCCATGAATCCCCTCTCCAAGATGAAAACAATAAAAAAAAAACATCTGATTAATACAGATTTTATTTGATCAACCAAACTACCATCACCTCTTTGGCCTTTCATATTGATTCTGTTTGTCTGCTTTTCTTCAGAGATCCATTTGGATTCATCACTATCAATCCTGAACAGTCTGACTAATAGACGAGATAACATTTCATCCCTCCTGCTGCCTCTCGGACTCTTCGTCCTCCTCCGTTCTGGCCTGCTGCCGACAAGCCGCTTTTAATGCCCAATTGATTGTGTGGCCTATTTGCAGGTGTAACAACAAGAGCAGCTAATAAATGGATGAACGACTCTGCCGGGCCGGATGATGGACAGTACCAGCGAGGAGAGGTGAGCAAAAACTTCAAAACCTCTGAGATCCCATGGCCTACTTTACTGTTCAAACATGCACGTGTGGGCTTATGCATGTGTAATGATGTGGACACAATGAGGACAGAGAAAGGTCAGGTGGCTGGTCCACCTGTAGGGGCAGCAGCGAGCCTAATGAGGGAAATGATCTATGGGAGCTGGGAGGCTGTTTGGGTTCTATTGTGTTTCCCACACGAAGGAAAAGCATCCCAACTATCATTACCACACTCATCATCAACCATCCATCAACACCTACATCTCCCTCGCCATCATCAGCATCCATCATCCGTGTCGGCAGGAGAAGGCTAACTGGCTGGCCAAATGCACGTGGAAGTAATCCTTAATTCTTTCTCCTCTGTGGCTGAAAAACCTGAAAACCATGAAAACCAACACCTGGCAGACATCACCGCAACCTGCAACCTACTCTGATTGGAGAATATTGCTAATTATATCTTGGAATGTAAAAAGTGTATGTTTTTGGACAAATAAAAAAGCATAAAGACTAGGGCTGGGCGATACTGAGCATTTGGGTATCGATCCGATGGCAGTAAGAATCGCCGATATCGATACCAATATTTTTCTTAAATACGGTGGATGTGACATGAACAAACTCCCAAATACATCTATCTAATTTTTGTGTGTTTGTTTTAATCTCTACAATCTGTTTAGATACAAAAACGTGATTGCATTTGTCAGTTGCAGTACTATATTGTGAAAAATTGGTTATATTTTGAAAATTGACCGGATTTTGTGTCTTGGCACAATTTCCTGCCAGGACTGGGACTGATTGCTTGAAGTTCGCACATTACTCGTGAACTGCACCATGGGTTAACAAGGGCGCCAAATGGAAGCTGCACAGCTTCGCAGCGCTTCCGCATGCGGTGTGAACCAGGCGTAAGGCCATGCAATCCATACAGCAGGCAGCTCCTCACCTGCAGTACTCTCATACCAGAGTGACAATCGGAGCAGGACTGTCCCTCCAGGTCTGGACCAATCACTTCAAACAACTCACCCACTGTGGGCTAAGACAACAGCCGGAGGACTCATCCCCGTCCAGTCAGCACAGGTATTCAACCCATACACTATATATAAAATCCAGTTGTTTGTACAGGGTTTTAAATGTACATTCTCATTCAAAACATTCATATCATCATTCAACCCTTAGCAGTTTGGGGCCTTTTTGAGCTTTTTTAGTTTACAGTTTGCTTGAATAATTTATCTTTAAAACTGTTTGCTTTATATCCATCTTTTTAGTACAAATCCAGCTTCTTTGTTATTATATTACACAATGATTCCACTATGAACCTGAAACTGTCCAAAAATCTCAATTATGAGTGGTAAGCTTGATCATTTTAATATTGCAAATATCACAAAAATGTGGATCAAACTATTTTTTTTTTGTTTTAATAACAATTAAACATATGGAGACAAATAAATAAAATCCACAAACAAAGCAAAGATGGGGTCAAAACAATGTAGAAAAAGTCTTAAAAACCAGGAGAGGCTCCATTGAACTTTTTTAGTTTCAAGGATTAATTTGTTTTAAGCCAAAAATGCTCTTTTTGAAATCTTCACCTTAAATTTTGAATGAATGCTAATGGGGGGTCATAAACTCACTGATGATCCGGGTTAAAGCTATCCTGCCCTGAAGGAGATCATAGACGCTGTCTTCACAAGTACTGGTACGTCTTTTAGCTTCAGCATTGATGTGTTGGAGAATTATTTCAAGTCTCTGAAACCTGAAGGAGGCGGGAGGTGAGACATGAATGAATGAGCTGAAGAGTGAAAAGGCAGGGGGTGATCAGAGGGGGGACATTCGAGTCACGCTCGCTCCGTGGCGTTGCTCTAAGTCCCAGCTAAAGCGCTCATCAAAGGAGACATGGTCGGACGTGCTGCTCAGAAATCAGAGCGAATCAACTCAGACAGTGGAGTTAATGCTCTGGTTTCTCCTCTGAGCTCCTCCAAGAACACTGGGAAGAGTTCACACTCAGTGCAAAAGTAGACAAAAGGTCAGGAAGTTCTCTGCTTTATCTAGAAAACACAACTTCTTTAACCCCACATCATGAAACTATCATTCACATACCTCTCATGAAGGTGATCAATGAGCATCGACAGCTATAGAGTTGATCACACAATAAGATTTTTCCAAACACGTGTGAAACTGATCCCCAATATCTGTTCTGAGTTATTTATTTTTTATAGATGGGAGATTTAACAACATGTTAAGATAAAAACAACTCAAACTATTTCTTCAGAATTGACCAAATCTGCACCAAGCAGAACAAATAGGCGGTTGATTTGATTCTAAACTTAATTAAAACCGTTTAAGTATCAGAGTTCACTTTAATTTACCATTAAAACAGATTAAATCCATTTAAGAACAATCAACCAAAGAAGACGTTAGTATGGGCTCAAAGCAGGATCAGCTTAAAGTGAAAAAAACAAGTGTAAATCTGAAAAAGGATTTTAGCTCAAAAGTACACATTGTACTCTTGAAAAAAATATTGAAATTTGGAAAAAAAAGGATAGTTTAAATATTGTCAAACATTGAATCCATACTTTTGCACCTTTCTTTATCAGGGGCCAAAATCCAAAACACTTTAGGTCGTGGGCCAAACAGGATAAACATTCATTGAACACACTAAAACTAAGATTTTAAAATTTCAAAAACGTAACTTTTTAAAATTACTAAGAATAATTAAAGGAAGGAATATTATTCCAGAATAAATCAAATTAAGCCTTAAATAAGATTCAATATTTTACTCTTCTTAATAATTTGTTTTGTCAAAAAAATTATAATTTTTTTCCAAAATATATTTTTATGGAGTGTCAAATATTGAACGTAATTTAAGGTTTGAGTTGATTTATTCTAGAATAATATCCCTGTCTGTTTATACATATTTATGTTAAAAAGTTACAGTTTTAACATTTAAATAATGTGCGATTGAGTTTGACTCCCCTGCACTAGACTGTAATGATGGACTGATCATTTATGGCTGCCATTAAATGTGTGTTGTCCAATATTGATTACTAATCAATTAATTTTGAAGTCATTTTAAAATGATATGGGTCGATTTGACCTGATTAAGAGGTACTTCCTGTTTGGAACATCTGGGGGAGGGGTTACTCAGTCCAGTTCTCATATACAGTCACAGCTTTTATGGAGCGGGGCCGACAGCACTTACAGCTTCATGGAGCGGTGATTACACCTGCATCAGTCAGACATGCTGCAGCTCTGCTGACAGCAGCGCTGCCCGGGAGCAGGCCGGGCCACAGGCATCCATCCCCACACACCAACACTTTTCCCCAAAGGAGCCATAAATAACCCGGCTCTTGACAGAGGCAGTGTAGAGGGCAGTCACCTTGGGCGGAGCCACGGGCTTCTGCACTGCGAGATGTTCACTTGCTAATGAGTCTCTTTCCTCCTTGTTTTACCGTTTATCTTCAATACCCAGCAGCTCTCTTTAGTCCTGTACGGTGTCCCCTTTCTGGTTAAACCATGTGTCACTTCTATCCTCCTGCCTTCATGTTCCTCACCCCCCAGTGGAGGTCTACAGCACAGTACCATCATACAAATCGACACAACAAGGCGTCAACCCCGTTACTAAATGCTGTAAAGCAGAAACATTTGCGCTGAATTCCCTCATCCTTGTCTGACAGGTTGTGAACAGTCTGATGCCTCCTGCCTGCCAGTCATCCTCAGTCACAGACTTTCTTCCCCTCCCACCAGTGGGACTCACATTCTTGTTTACAGGCGTCAATGATCTCAGCGCGACATGTGATGCTTTATACCATGTGATAGTCACGGTCCACGGCTCGCCTTTATGTCAAAGGAGAGGCCTGCTGCAGCGAGGCTTTGATGGCAAACAGACGAGAGAGACTCTTTACTGAAAATAAGAGAGTAAATAAATGCATCTTAATCAACAGTTTCAAAGCGGAATCATTTTTGACCTCGGATCTTTGTAACTAATAACTACAGAAAAAGCTATTGTGTCCTGGTTAATTTATTTTATTGTGTTTTATACACATTCTTTGAGGGTTTTTTAAACAAAAAAAGAGCACAAACAATTAAGATAATATTGGCTTCTTAGTGAAGTCTTCTTTGTATATATACAAACATCACTATAGTGTCTAATGCAGTCTAATGTCAAAGTCAATCAAACAAGGGGCCAAAATCCAAAACACACCTTAAGTCGCGGGCCGAACACAATAAACATTTATTGAACACTCTAAAACTTTAAAACTTTAAAACCGTAACTTTTTATCATAAGCATGAACTAGATACACAGAATTACCTGAGATAATACTAGTGTGAATGCTGTAAGATGAATTTGGCTGCTGAAGATGATAAAATTGATAGCCTGCTAAAATATTAGCTAAATGACAAATTACTCTAAAAAACAAACAAAAAATAAATAAATAAGAAAGATAGGCTAGCCAAAGCAGCCAGCATGCAGCTGAAAAAATGGCTAAATCAACAATTTACATTTAAAAAATGATGTCTGTCTTGAACAATGTTTTAATGTTGTTGAGTAAAACAGCCTAATTTAACTCCAACAGTGTGAAAAGGTTACTGTAAAAAGCTGCTTAGTAAAAAGAGAAAAAAACAAGAACCTGATAAAAATAGCATCAAGGAAAGAGGAGATCAAACTGTGAATGACAGCAGAAAGAGTTTATGTATAAATGATTCCTGCTTGGACGGCTCCATCTGTAATGGTTTTCTCAGCCTCTGCAGTGTTTTCAGGGTCTGCAACCTGCGGCTCTGGAGCCACATGAGGCTCTTTCACCCTCCATTCTGCCTCTTACAGAAAAATAAAAAGTCAAGTCAAAACTAAGCAAGTAAAAAAATCCAACTCATTCATACACAGTTGAACAGTACACATGATTAACTATGGTAGCCATGATTATCCAACGACCCGTTAATCCTCCGTAGTCTGCCAAAGTTGTACTAACTGACAGATTTTTGAATGCCACGGAAAATAATGTGGAAGTCAGTAGGCATGAGCAGATTTCATTCTAAAGATACACCAGATTTTAAGACGGATTTTCTATTTTTGAATTAATTCAAGTATTTTACATGTTCCTTGTGGTTTGAATAACACAGTAAACGTCGTTTTATTACAGGTAGCCCTGATTCAATTTGGGTTTTCACAAATTTGATGAATTTTTTGATTGAGGTGCAAACAAAATGTTCTTTTTTTAATCACTGCTGACATTACACTACCTACTACTAATATGCTGCATTGAGATGTGGAACAGGGTGTCTTATTTTGAAAAGAAGTCATGTAAATAAAAAAAAAACCTCAAGAGTTATAAACCTACATATTTTAAAGGCTATTTTCTCTTTATGTTTTAATTATGCAAAAAAACAACAATCGTTAATATATATTTATCATAATAACAATAACATGAATATACAGCAGTTCCCTTTTTTTCTAAAGAGAGAAATAAGACTTTGTGGTTCCTATGGGGTCGTGGTCTGCAGGAAATGCACCTGAATGCCTCTAAAAGTGTTGAAGGTTGGAGACACTTTTCTCCTTCAGAATCTACTAGAATTACATTGATCGTGTTAACAGTTAAAAATGACGGTAAATCAAAGAACATAAACACAGATGCTTCCTCTGTGTCTCCTGGTCTTGAAGCGGCTCCTCTTGTTGGAAGTCATTAAACGAATCCCAGACTGGGTCTAAACGTAATCAAGTGATTCATGTAACAGTTTAGTTTGCAGTGTGCAGTCTGCACCGTTTCTGGAATGCAATAAAACTTTATTATTATTCCTTTGAGAGTTTGTATGTACACAAATGTGTGTGTGTGTGTTTCAGTTAACATATTTTTCTGCACCTGCTCCTCTCCTTGGAGTGAATCATAATTATTTTAAACGTAGCAGCAGGTTCTTCTTTGTTGAGACAAATTAGCTTTAACAACTCTCGCAGCTCCTTTGAACCGGGGCGCAGTGTGCCGGTGAACCGCCCCGCTGCGGCGCCGCAGGAGGCCTTTCCACTGTGACTCTACAGCCTGCTGTGGTGACCGACAGCACGGGAAAAACAAAATATGGTTGTTTGGAACCGTTCATTCAGCCTCAGAGTTTAAGCATTATATTGAAAAAAGATATAGGAACAAAGTTTGAACAACAAATGATACTATTTACAGATACTGAATAGACTTAAAGGTCTAAATTACTAACTTTAAACAACATTTTTAACCATCAACTATATATGAGAACTGGACTGACTTCCTGGTATTCCAAACAGGAAGTATCTGCTGGTTCCACGAAGTGCTGTCAATAAAAAAAAATCTGATTAATTACACTTATGGGTTTAGATTAATCAGATTAATCACAATGTTTTACTAGGTACATTTTCATTTTAATTGTCTGAAACTTTTACATTTATAGTGTTAACTCAGATATCCCAGAACTATAATTTGTGTGTACAAAACACATCATCAGTAAGATGACCAAAACTGTAAAGACTTTAGTCTGTAGTATTACTCCAAGAAAACAAAAATTCTGACATACTGCCATGAGAAACAAACATTGTTTCTAAACTTTAAATGAACTTATACCATGGTCCAGGTGAATACTTGACTCTGATTGGCTTTTGGATGTAGATACACATCTAAAAATGAAGTGCCGCTCACATATCCCAAATGTTCTATATCACTGCGCTGGCTTCTTTAAAACAAACTTTCTCTTCATGATCTGGCAACACATGCTCAGTACCCCAGTCGTCACATATTGATGTTTTGTTAAGGAACCCCCTCGTCAAAACTCGTCGGTTGTTGTACCAAACGCGATACCAAGTTAAGGTTAGGGCACTAGTGTGGCCCGCCGCGTCTCTGTACCAGTCCTGGAGGCTGGGGAGACCTGATTTAACAAAATCTGGACAAAAACAAGCGGTAAGAGGTGAACTTTCTCTCTGAACTGAGGCTTTATCTAACCTATCGTGACGATCAGCATTTATATCACTTTTATATCACTGCGGTTGAAGTCAATGTGACGCGTTGTCATTACACCCTGATGACACAGAGCATTTCGTATCAAATAGCCCACTTTAAAAAAAAAAAAAAGTGATCTAAACAAAAAAAAAAAAAAAGCATAAAGAGCTAAAAATCTATTGAATATTTATTTCTCTAGGAAGTGACCATGTTATAAGCCGGAGAATGACAGACAAAGTGTGCATTTTCAGAAATGAACGCACATCACGGAAGCCCTGTGGAGCAGCAGACGGAAGTTTCGCGAAGTTTGTTAAAAAAAAAATATACACTGCTCACATAATTTAAAGGAGCACTTTAAAGAAGCACATTAGATACATCAGATCTCAACATGAACTTGGATATCTATACAAGTAACGACAGGGCAGTGTCTTAGGAACAAAAGGATGCCAAGTCTTTTATTTGAAATAAAAGTTTTCAGCCTACAGAGGCTCAATTGTGTAGACACCATAAGATCAGAGTGAAATGAAGATGTGGCAGGTTAGTCCATTTTTTCAAAACTTAATTTCTGCAACTCAAAATGCTTTTCAGTATCTTGTGTGACCCCCACCAGCTTGTATGCATGCTTGACAACGTCGTGGCATGCTACTAATGAGACGACGGATGGTGTCTTGTGGCATTTCTTCTCAGATATATATTAATATATGTATATTAGCACACTAATTTGTTTTGTTAATCGCATGTGTTAACGTTGACCACCCTATTTTTTTAATGTGCTTTTTCTTCTAGTTCAAGTTATAAACTGACCAATCAGAAGCCCCATTAAGTGTATGCTGTCCAATGAAAAACCAAGATCTACAATATGTCACAACATATGATGTGAGAATAACACAAAGTGCAATAATAAAAACAATTTGATTGCATCACGCCTCTCTCTGCAATATTCACATATGTCTCCTCTCTTAAAATCTTTTTTTTTTATATATTTTTATTTGTATTTTCATTTATGATTCTTGTTTAGGTTTTGTTGCCTTCTATAAAAATCCTGACTTGAAAGCTGCCAAAGAACACATCTACTGTACTTGCTTCTAACCTTTAACATGTACAAATGGCAATAAGATCTTTAGCTTTTCAAGCTCATTTAGAAACAGGATTGAGGTCCTGATTGGCCGGAGTGGTTGGCATAGAAACGATGACTCAGGCTGACTTGGAACAATTACTGCTCAGTTTTGATGTCTGGCGGCGTCCATCTCGCCACATAAAAGGCGAATGAATTGACTTTATTATAGGAGCCGGAAGTAACTAATTTTCGCTGAGTCCAGTTCTCATTTACAAACAATGTTTTAACACTTTTTTGTTTCATTTCAAAGACACATTTATTTTGCTTTCCTCCACATTGCAAAAAGAAAAAGAAAAAAGGAAGAAAATCGATGTATTGTTTCATTTAATACTATAGACAAAAATCCAAACAGTCGTACTTTTTGTTGTTAGGTGGGATGAAACATCAATTACAAACACTACACTCACAAAAAGTATTCTGTGGACAGTCTGCAGTAGAGGAGCTTATGCAAGCAGACCTGGGCTGTTTCTCCAGCTCAAAATGATGAAATTCATGTTCACCAACATTCCAGTATCTCTGTAGATCCTCCAGAAATAACAGCCTTGGAGTTTATTTATATTCCTCAGGAGCAAATTCAGCAGATATGTGATGACAAATATTGGGTGTGGTAAAGATGAAATAAATAAATGAAACTGAGATTTCTTCAAGTCTCTGCAAACCAAATCCCTGCCTCAGCCCTTTGAACAAAGAGCACATAAGACAAAGCACAGTTTCCACAAACACACGCACAAATGCACAATGTGAGCCTGCGTTTCCATAGAGACAGGGCACTCTGGACATATTGAGGATTTATTAAAAAGCCTCCCTGGCAGCAACATTCTCTCTGCACCCCGAGAGCAAAGACACCCGGCGTCACCGTTCTGCCACAGCAGAGAAACAAGCTCCTCCTGACCTGATACTCCTTCCTCCCCGGATGGAATCAGACTAAAATATAACTAAAAGCATCAGCACGAAAACTTCCTCACAAGAGCTGAAGTCGAGCTGGAGCCACGCTGAGTTTCTACCAGGAGTTTACTCTGCAGTGGTTCTGGTCCGAGCCGTCAAACAGTCAGACGCTCCCCTACTTTAACTTCCAGTCACATGGGGATGACCTTTTAACATCCACCACCAAAAGCACTGACAAATGACATCAGGTTTGACATTGTTTAAGTTTACATATAAATACATTTTACATTTGTAGTTTCATTTTATAAATATCAATATATCTGGACTTATATTAAAAAATGATTTTCCCAAAATCTTTAGTAACGTTGCAATCTTTAGATTTCTAAAATCAAAGAGTCTAAATCACATGTATCAAAGTCAAGGCCCGGGGGCCTGATCCGGCCTTCTGGGTAATTATCTCCGGCCCTCCAGATCCTTTTATTTTATTGATATTAATGTCCCGATGTTATCTTGCGTTCATTTCTAACTAATTTTGAAAAAACATATTTTTATGGAGGGTAAAATATTGAAAGTTATTTAAGGTTTACGTTGATTTATTCTGGAATAATATTCATGCATTTTTATTATTTGTAGTTAAATGAAAAAGTTACGGTTTTACAGTTTTAAAAATTAGCATTCTGCTAGCTTTTAGGACTATTTTGGCATTTACTACAATTTTTAAAGCGGAATTCAGCTAATATTTCAGCTACATGCTAGCTGTTTTGGCTAATTTAGGCCTTTTCTTTTGTTTTATAGGTAGTTTTGGAGTTTAGTTCATATTTACACGGTAACTGTTTTGGCTAATTTAGGCTTTTTTCAGTTTTTTTAGGCTAGTTTGGGGTTTAGCTATTTTTTCATAATTACAAATTAATAAATAATATTTTTTCTTAAAGTATAACTGTAAATTTACTGCACCTAGAGGACCGTATTTGACATAGAATGCATTTCATTTTGAAAGGAATAAGAATTTGCAGCTGTCAAAAGTTATTTGTTAGAAATATAACCCTATTATAGACTGTTTTCAGTTTTTGAAAAGCTTCATTTTGCAAATGAAAAGCTTGATGACCACACAAGTATGACTACATTTTTTTTTATGTATTTATTTATGTATAGCTTGAGGCTCTCGTTGGGTTGTGGTCTGTATGAAACGTCTAAAGGTTGCAGACCCCTGATCTAGAGTATAACAGGAGGAGAAAAGACTCATTTCCAGATGAAGACCAGGGGCATCAAAGCAAAACGTTCTCCACTCCAAGAGCAGAAGAGTTTTAGCACCAGAGACGTGCAGGGGGGGAGGAGGGATGAAAGCAGAGATGACGGATGATGGGTGGATGGTGGGAGCAGCAGAGTCAGGGCTCCTCATTTCAGGAAGGGAAATCGGTTTCCTCCTGGTTTCCCTGAGGCTGTTCCACATGAGCGCTGGGCTCTCTGCTGTCTGCATCTAAACACCAGCCAGCAGTGACAGCCGTAAAAGAGAGAGCAGAGAGAAGAAGTGATGTTCATCGTTACATGAACAGGACAAGAAAGATCTTTGTCCAAACCAGAACATGAGGTTCCAAAAGGACAAGAGAGTTTGGAGTTAATCCCAAATGGAAACGTCGTTCTCTTAAAAGATCAAATATGACTTCGAGGGCAAAGATGATGAAAAAAGGGGAACGAAGGCGTTTTGAAGACAAAAGCAGACAGACTGAATGATTGTGAGCCCATTTGTAGTCTTCACGATCTCCAAATCCCTCCACCTCAGATGTGTCACAGGACCCACCTCCACCTTTGAAGTTTCAGGGCGTGCTCAATCTTTTCATAAGCGCCACCGGGGGTACGAGCCAGAGACGTGGAGAATGGGACGGAGGAGAAGCCACTGATTCACATTCAGGTTCACAAAGACGCTGGCTGCACCTCCAGCGTTTGTGGAGGGAGACGTGGCACAGTTCTGCTGATTCAAGCCAACAGGGGACACCCACTACACGTCCACACTCTGCAGCACATGCAGAAGAGAACATGAAGCTCTTAGAGTGTGTGGACATGAAGGTGTGGGACACTCGTGTGGAGGTGGACACATGTAACTACTGGAGTCCACTCACTTTAGTTTGCACTGAACACTGTTTGATCCTTGCAAAAATATAAAACCTTGTTTTTAGACATTCAAGATTTTAAGTAGTTTTATCTCATCTTTGCTCTACACTTTTCAATATAGCTTAAGCCAAAGCTTGTAAACAAAACCATGTGACTACAGACCTCCTCAGTCATTGGCCAGGAATTATGATGATGGGGAAAACAAGGAGAGAAAGGATAATGGAAGTCCTTTCAGGACAGTTCACTTATTCAAACTTAATATTTCACTGACTAATTTTGATCGTCTGTATCAGTGTCAGTTTTTACTGTTACTTTGGTACTGTGGAGGCGTGCTGCAAGCCGGCTACTGAGGAGACGACGACTGATAAGTGTTTAAATAGGAAAATAGTGATTTAATGAGCCTGCATTCATTTGACCACATTTCAACCAGTTTCTGTGTCTCATCTTTGTTTATATCCCATAATGCCCGGCTTAGTGAACAGAAACTCAGTTTAATTAGAAACAAACCTCAAAAGATGGGTCACAGAGTGGTTCCTGGTCCCAGTTGGGAGTTTTCAGACTGAACATTTCTTTTGGATTATTGGGAAAAACAAACTCTAGTTCACTTTAAGCAAACTAAATAGTTCAAGTCTGATACACCCTTAGTAATCCTACCAAACTGTGAGCTCTTTATAGCTTATTTATTACTCCTTGATTCTAGATTTTTGATATCTTATCATGAAGTTAAGTAAAACTGACTTGCTGCAAGGACAGATAGTTTTACTATTCTCAAGTGATTAATGTTCCTTTACAATCTTTAGGCCGCCTTTTCTGTGTGTACAGTAACGAAAGCATCAAGAAAAGACGTCAACCTCTGGAAAACCATTCCTGTTAGTCAGTGAAGCCGTTTGTCACCATAATCTAAACAAAAAACCTTGTAGAAACCAAGTTGATTATTTCACTTGCTTTTGAGAGCACTTGAATATAACCAAGATATAAATAAAACAGCTCTGAGCTGCAAACTCTGAACCATCACAGAGAACGTCGCGTTCAAAGGCAGCGAGGTGGGGAGATCAAGGATGCGCTCTACCGCGCGTTCCTCTCACTCCTGTCTTAATTATGTATTTATTCAGTTTATATCACTTTAGTCTTTCACATCTGCACACCCTCCCCCCTTCGTTGGGTTTTCTTCCAATCCTTTATTTGTTTGTTTCAAATGTGTTCGTGCCGTCCAGACGGCGGTTGAGATCAGAGCTGAGAGGTTTCACTTTGTGTTTCCATGTGCACGGGTTGAAGTGAAAGCGCTGCATGAGGGAGTCAAAGTCTGCTTAAAACTTTCCTCGTCTCATTATAGTGAACTTATATTTAAATTAAAGGTGTGGGCTTCCTCCAGTCAGGCGATTTGTCACTCCTGAAGTGTTTAGACTGCAGCAAAACAATGGCGGTACACGGCGCGAATCAGCGCTCATTTTCAAACAACAAAGAGACACAATTTTGAATCTTGCCAACTCTATCTTTTAAATTCAGGAAATAAACGCTCCTTTAGAGTTAAACAGATCGTCTTGAGCTCCTTAGGGTCCACAACTTTAAAAGACCCCACCAGCAGAGATTTACACCCAAAAGCAAGCGAGTGCTTACCTAGGTTTCTGTCTGTTGTAGTAGCAGCAAACCCAAAGCGCTGGAGGACGGAAAATGTTCCTTATCTCCCTGAAGTTTAGATTTGAAACCCAGACAGCCAATCGACAGCAGACACTCAGGTGAACTTGGACCAGATCAGATTTCTCAGCTCTGCTTCTTGTTAACACATCAATCATCACATGAAACGGGTTGAATATTAACAAGTACGCTCTCTGAGGGTAAATGATGGATGACGTGACGCTGTGAACACATAAAAGCAAAGAGGGAAATTAGCCGCTCCAGAACCTTGGATTTCCAACACCTCAAGTACTGTTAAGGCTGGGCCAAATCGGAGCTACATACTTTATCTCACTGTAAACCAAATATGAACCAAAATAAATGCACCTTTAAAGAGTTTTTCTTTTAAAAAGATATGGTTTGCGCCTCAGTGCATACTGGGAAACATGTGACGGAATCCCCGACAGGCTAACAAAGATGAATTAAGCCTCAGTCGAGTACGATGTTCAATAAAGTTCTTTGGGGAAAAAAAAAAAAAATGAAGTCTCAGACGGTCCGTTCTGGTCCGGTCTGGTCCGGTCCAGGTTCAGGGTAGTTAATTCTGGTGAGTGTTTCCTTTCAGTTTGGCCTCGTTCCCACTGGGCGGTTTGTTTTCTTCTCGCAGCGCACGCGTGCTGTTGCCGCAGCAACCACTAGGGGATTGCGTCATAATCAGGCTTCATCCAGCAGCTCGTCCTTTTCTCACTTTGCTTTTCGGCACATGGCGCATGCAGCGTTCCCCCGTCCGTCCCGGGCGGGCACGTGCACACGTTACCCTGGGAGGGCTTGAGCACCTGCCGTTTTGGCCTGGTATTTAAAAAAAAAAGTGTCCGTGTGTGCCGTTTAATCATTATTAGGTGGGCATTCGGGTAGCATTAGAGATTCCAGAGTAAATGGAAACACCGCCTTTCCAAAAAAATACACCAGGACAAGCGCATGCCTCTCTAACTGACATATGTTGTTGCTCTGTTTTGTGAGAATCATTATTTGTATTTCCGTCGCAGATTTACTATTTTCTAGTCTTGGGGGTGAAGAGAAAAAAAAAAAAAAGATGGAGTTTTAGAATAACAGGTTAGCTGTGGGGTGAGGTGGCATAAAGACAATCATTCATCAATTAAGGTTGTACAAAGAAATATGCTTGGAGGAAAGCATTTATTAGACATCTAGAATTCCAGCTATGTCGAAAGGAAGCGCCTAGACGTGAATATATTTGTCGATTCTTCAGTGAAAGAGTTTCAGAAAACATTTAAAGAAGGGATTTGTTTGTTTCCCCCCTCCCCTTGCATGGCTTTCTGGCTACAGGAATCAAGATGATACATTAGTTGGATGGGGATGATTCAGTGCTCCATGTTGAATATAGGTTCTGGCGTGTTTGCAAATAACTTGAGGAAGATTCAACCCGGCAATGGGTCTCTGTCACATGTGTGAGCCATGGAGACGTGCGCTCATGCATACTGTAACTCCGCTGCAACTTTCCACTATGCGAGCGGACTGATTGCCAGGCTCAATTTTCCTTAACGAGACAGATAAAATGTATTTATCAGTCACCAATTCTGCAAGTTCCTTCACTTAAAAAGCTGAGTTTGGTCTGTAATGCTTATCATAGAAATATTTCAACTCTGAGAAACAGAATCTAATAAAATAATTCAGGAAATTACCTTGTGTGGTTTTTAGATAATTTACTTGTATAATAAAGCAAGAAAATAAGTATTTGATGAATAAAACTTGACCTGAATACTTTGTACTGTAACACTGGTTGGCAGTGATTGGCAATGAGGTCAAAGGTTTCCTGTAGGTCTTCAGCAGGTTCACACTTAAGCTGCTATTTTGGTCCATTCCTCCATGCAGATCTTCTCAAGAGCTGTGATGTTTGGGGCTGTTTTTTGGAAACCACTGACTTTCAGCCACAGTTTCTGAGTTCAACTGAGAACCTTGAAACGTTTTTTTTATGTAGCCACTCCTTCATAGGACAGACGGTGTGTTAGGGATCATTGTCATGCTGGAAGATCCAATCCCAACACCTCAAATTATTCCATGGTAGAAAACATATAGCTTTTTTGTGCCTAGGGCAAGCTAAAAGGATCAAAAATCACCAGGAAAAGTGGGCATGCCAGCGCCTCACCTGCACATGTCCCACAGATGATAATAATTCTTTGAAATATTTAAATATTCCCAGAGTTAGTTTCAATACTAAAATTAATACCAAAAATAATTTAACTTTAACTGTAACTATTTAATTTAAGATTTAATTCAGAGATTGGGGGGAGGGGGCAAGAGAAAACTTCCTATTAAGCTTTCTTTTCTGTCAGTTTTTGTAGATTTGGTCTCCAGATATGTAGAAACTACACATTTTTACATTTCTGTTTATGTTCAGAGTTCAAAGATGTGAGTATAGATTTATGCTTTAATACACTTTATATATGCTTAATAAAATATATGTTTTAAAGCTTTTAAGGCTTTTATTGACTTATTTTTACTGATCTGAAAAATGATCTGAACCGTGACCCCTACTCTGACCCTAAAACTGTGATACGATCCTAACGGGAGTTTTGTGATCTGTTACACCCCTATATATATAAACATTCTGCAACACAGTTTTACAGACAGATGAGTCAATATCCGAAGGATTTGGACACCAGAATGGACAAAAGTTGTGAGAACGCCTGAATCTCCAAATCCGTTTAGAACTAGTATAAAAAAATCTCTAGGTTATCCCACATGCAGCTGTAACAGGGTGTGGCACTTGAAAGCCATTAATTTAGACAACCAGCTGAGCAATCTTGTGTGCATGCAAAACACTAGCAGCTAATCCAAATATGCATCATATAATTAAAGACTTGTTTGGTCTTATTTAATATTGATGCTTGATAATAAAGGGCTTGTGGCTCCCAGAGGATTCCTCACTCCTCTGGTTCTTTCATTTTCTTCCACACATGCACATGCATATGCACCTCCTCTCACCAGCATACAGTCCCTATAGTTTAATAAGAGCTCTTTTTCATACAGCGCTTGTGCCGCAATAAAGCATTAATAATGTTGGGACTGATGAACTCACTGAAGACGTCATTAACGCTTAAGTGAATTCATGTGAGGTGACGCGAAGGTGATAACACAGAAATGTGCTCTATTGCAGCTCGGGCTAAACATTTGTATCTGTCAGTGGATTACTGATGGTGAAATATGGCACACTTACAGGAGTGAGTGGAAATAATGGGTACAGATGCAGCTGAGGCACGGTGGAGAAAGAGGACTCCCCGGTTCATCCTCGGCTTCACTCTCCCAGAATCTCAGACTAATTGGATTTGAGTTGAGATGACTCTATCAGGCACAGCGACAGCCTCCAAAGCTCATCATCTACACCACAGCGAGACTACGGTGGGTCAGAGTGAAGGTGTGAGATTGTGTGAGAGCAAGAAATGATAGAAAAAGTGAGTCTTTCAGAAATCTATGGTGAGGAACAGGAGAATGAGAGTGAAAATAAAAGTGCTTTAAAAAAGGAAATAGTTTACAATCTTGGAAAAATGAAATCCCCACTTTAACAAAGAAACATCCCAACAAACAGTAAACAGATATTCCATTGCACCAAACGACAATAGTGGTGTTATAGTGGGTAACGCTGGGTTCACACACCACACGGAAGCACCGCAAAGCGGAGTGTGAGCAGAATCTGGTTCACCTCCAGATCACATGTATTTTTTTGCCACGGTCAGCAGGCGTTTTCGCTCCACTGTGGTTATTTAGAGTTTCTACAATTAATTCGACATAGTCCATCTTGACTTGATGCCAACTGCTCTCTGCCTCTCTATCATTGATTGTGTTTTTAGACACCCACCCCCCCCCCCCAGCTAGATGTGTGTGTCTGATTTTGTGTTTACAGTGTTCCCCCGCTTATTCGTGTTTCTTTATTTGTATTTTCATGTATCTGTAGATTTTTTTTCACTCACGTGACTCCTCCGGTTAGTCACAAAAACTCAGACAACTCAAGATGCTTGTAAGAAACTTTTGCTCCTGAAGGTGCTGCGGGAATTTCCCAAGAGGGGAGAGCAGTTGAAGAGCACGCATACACTCATAGCAAGCTTGCATGTAGAAATAGCATCAGCTGACTCAGAAGTGGCTCAAAAATATCCTGATAATTGCGTAGAATAATTATCATCCATAGCAGGTGATTCTGGACAGAGATGCTTTCTCACACTTAACTGATGAACTTTTGTAAAGAGACCATACAATGAAAATTTCACTTTTTGAGCTTTTAAGTGTATTATACTGCTCATTCCTCACCCCAAAGCAGTATTTTGATCCGTTCATGCATTTAGGAGAAATCCTCTAAAAGCCTGAATATCTACAGCAGCCCCTCCCATACCCGTGAAAACGAGCGGGTTGTATCGTGCTGATATACGTACAGTATGAACCGCCCTCTCAAAGAGGAGTGCTCTGCCAGCACCATCCTCAGTCAAACACCAACACCCAATTTCTCCACTGAGCTAGCAGTGATCAGCAAAAACTTTCATCTTAGATGCAGAATACCGTATATCTTCCAGTTGTGTCCCGACTTCAATAAATTCCAGCTCAAACAGGTGTTTGTTACTTTAGACGCGGATCTCTTTAAGACCCCCCACCCCCTGTTGGACACAGTCATGCAGAGGTCGAGTGTATTTGTGTTGTGAACCAGTGTAGTGATTGCCAGGGCTACTGAAGCCAGATACGTGGTATGTGCATCCATCTTTGAAAAGTTTGGATACTATTTATTTTTGTGGAAGAAATTAAGAAAGAACAGCTCTAATAGGCAGCAGCCACACACGGCAGCAGGTGGAGCTTCAGGAAACGAGATGTTTTACTTCCGGGTAGGAAAAAACTCACGAAAAATAACACATTTTTCATAATCAATTTGTTTTTTAGTGTTCCAAAGGTAATATATGATCATGCACAGTATATGGATATAGTTCACTCTGAAAGGTTAAAAAAAAATCATGGTATGGCCAACTTAAGAGAGACAGTCATGAAAAGTTTGCAGTCTTGTTCTGTGTTTAAAATATGAAAAAAAACTCTTTATGTTGAGCAATATTACAATATAAAACTTTAATAAATGTTGTTTCATAAGTGTTTTTGAGGAGTATGGATCAGCAACGGGGGTTGAGGGGTTAAGACAAAAACTGGGGGTTCTCCTTATTTGTGAAGGTCTCCGGTCCTTAACCCCTGGAATAAGGGGGTAATACTGTTTTTTTATCTCTACAATCTTTTGAGATGCAAAAATATGATCGCATTTGTCAATAGTGGCATTTTATTGCGAAAATTTGGTTATATGTTGAAAATTGACCAGATTTTCTTGTGTGTCTTGGTGTAACTTCCTGCCAGAATTGACGCAGATCGCTCGCAGCTCGCTCAAAAAATAGACCAGACGCCGAAACGATCGCTGTACTGCGCGAGCCGACTGCGAAGGACCCCGTCTGGTGTGAACTACACCATAAGGGCACCGAATAGAAGTGGCCTGCGTTCCTTGTGCAGTGTGACACCGGTGTTACACTCTCACCTAATAGTGAGAGGGCATTGGTTCAAATCCCGGCTGTGTGGAGTTTGTATGTGTTTCCTGAGTCCAAAACCATGTTTCATAGGTTAATTGAAGATCCTAAATTGTCCCTAGACGTAAATGTGAGTGTGTGGCTCTGTAACAAACTGACAACCATTCAGATGCACTTCCTTTGGCCACCAGTAGCAGGGAGAGCCCCAACAACCCCGTGACCCGAAAGAGATTCAGAAAATGGATGGATGGCAATACAACCATGTCTGTCCACTACTGGATGTAGAGTCATCTCGAGAAGCGGCAGTGGGATGTCCAACACTGTGATTGATGAAATCATAAAGCAGCGCTTATGCTGAGCTCCACTGGCCTCAGTAGGAACACTAAAACGACCTTGGACACATAAATCTACAGGAAGCAGTCGTTAGTGCTCAACAAATTGGCGACAACAATTGCACAGCGTCCAAGCTCTGGCCTTCAGATCGCGTTGCAGCGTGGTGGTTCCTGACTGCACAGGAGCCAATTCCCTCAGTTCAGCCCCTCCCCAAAAGAAGAAACCAAAGCTGCTCAGTGTCACCTCACTCGGATTCACTTATTGTGGAGGTTCTCAATGATGTTCTGTGTCCTTCTGCACCTTTTTATGGTTAGCAGCACAAAGAACCAAATGAATAACATCTGTCATGTGTATGTTACCACGGTAACCATCTCTGGCAAGTATAGCAGCACTTGACTGCCCAAAAGGAGTTTCTGTGCTGCAAACAGAGGAGATTTAGCAACAAAAGGAAAACCAAAGGAACTATTTGAACCAAACTATATTTACCTCTTTAGAAACTTGTTTTCTTATTTCATGTTGGCATTTTGAATCACAAGTTGTTACCCTTTTTACTTAAGTGCTGACATAGCAGGTTTGCTAAAACCTTGAGTTAGCAGCATGAACAGCAAAGCCAAGCAAATACTGTAGAAATTTGATTCTGGATGTTTTCTAAAACAGTTTTTCTTTTTTAAAATAGATAATCCTTTCAGGCATAACAACACACCATATTTTCGGTACTTTAAGACACATTTTAAAGTAGGGTTACACGGTAATATATGTTACCGATGTTGAAGTATGTAAGTAATGTCACATCTCAGAGCATGTTCTCTACTGCTGCAATGGTGCTGAATGAAGAAATACTTGATGGTTATTATTTTGCACTTTAGTTTAAAACAAAGCAGTAATGTTTGCACTTTGAGATTAAAGTATTTCTTTTTGTAATTATATTGGGCATTATTTGAATGAAAAAAATTATTTGTTAGATTGCTTTTTAAGTTAAAGTCTTAACATTTGTTCTGACTATTGAAATGAACTTTCTCTTCTTACAGATGTAAAGCAGACTGAAAAAAGCTAATAGTGTTTGTACTATCTGTTGGTTAATTTATTTTCAGGTAAAAAAAGTTCTGCAAATTTGATGTAAAACATAAGAGCCATGCACTCTTAAGGTGCATTCACATCAAACGTGATCCGCACAGCGGAGGCGGCCAGTTTCAGTCCGTTAAGTCACTGGAACAGACGAGACATGAGGCAATCTGAAGTGTAGCGTGTTACTAACAAGTTCTAGTTACTGTGAACAGAGTTAATAAAGTCGGACAGACTGACCGACTTATCTCTGACTCTTTTGTCTTGCTTAATGTCTCTAATAGTTTGGATATCCCTTATGTATGAAAAAGGTTCCAAAACACACCATTCATTGATGATAGTGCAGAAAATGTGGTAAATAAGAGAGGACCCGTTTTTGCTTCATTATGATTTTTTCTTCTAATCACTTTATCACATTATTTCTGATCTGTCCATGTCAAAAAGCTAAATTTGAGCAAATTATTACTTGGTTTCTTGCTTTTATAATTAGTTGCTTTCTCTTGAAATGTGTCTCTTCATTGTTTGTTACAAATATAGAAGCTTAGAAGATGAAAGGATTGTCCCAACATTTCTAAAGTCAATGTCATTGAAGCAAAAGCTAAATATTAATTTTCTCTAATCTTCTATTTTCCATAATCTTCTCTAGTTTTATGAAGCAAAACAAGTGCGGTAAAACCATCACTATGATCATTGCTGAACAATAATTCAGTTGGGGCCTGGACTCGTATGAATCTTCCTGTCCACTGCCAACTCGTTCTATGCTCTGTATCTCAGTCAGGGCTGGTTTAATTGGGAGATGCCTGCCCATCGTGCCTTCAGCCTCCAGCTGTCACCTCTGTGAAAATGAGCATGCAGAGTAATAGCAGCTGGGTAGGGCCTCTGCCTCCCTATTAACCACTGTCATAAAAACAGCCCAGTCCTCTTGAAGTGGTGCTTCCACATAGAGAGGGAACAATCTCACTTTCGTGAAAGGTGAGGTCTTTCAGGTAAAGTATCAAGTAAGTCCAACTCTGGCAGAAGCTTGGCTTTCTGACAAGACAGGAACAGTTCTGCAGCTGCAGCAAATGAGTCTCAGGAGCCCAAAAGTCAAAGTTTTTCTTCATATCTCTGTTATTCATACTTTAGAAGGGGATTGGGACACTTGTAAAACAAAATCTCTGGAAAAATTGTCAGATTTTGCCATTTCACAACACAAAGTCTGATATAAAACCCCATCAGTTCAGCCGTCCAGGTAGTTGTGCATATGACCTGAGTGAAAACTATAATACCAACAGGTGACTCAATGACCACATCAATGCTTCACACAGCTTCATCACCAGTTTACAAACTC
>NC_050514.1:6561163-6562708 GCF_002922805.2 Oryzias melastigma
TTCTTCTTCTTCCTGTGCTCTGACCGGCACCGCATCTTGTCCTCTGCCAAACCTAAACGAACTGGTGCTATTCCCACCTCCCCAACACTTTATGTTTCTCTAAACTCTTTCTATTCCTATGTTTGGAGCAGAGCTAGGACTTTTATTTATTTGTAATGATAAGCTTGAAATATGTAGCGCAGATCAAAATGATGAGAGTAACCATATATCCTTGATCCCTGATCAGGATTCAATTCCTGATTTTGATCAAGTCTAAAACCATGTGATCAGGCCTCACTTGCTTGGATTAATACATCTCAAGAGAATGAGTAGTGCTCCATTTTTACAGCCCATTTGTTCAAGGACTGAATCTGTTTCTGTGCTGGCCAACACAAGGACTTTTCATAACTTTACTGCCAATGGTGGCTCCATGGACCTTCAAAAGTGCAAATACCTAAAATTATTATTAAAAAAGAAAACGCAGATATCGTCAGGCTCATCAACGTGACTGGGCACACCAGACAAACCAAATCCATACGTCACTACCGAATCCAAGTCCCTGATTGGTCAAAGTTTGACCTGGTTTAATGTATATTTAATGGCTGTGTCCTTTGTATGTAGAGTCCAAAAACGATCATAAAAATTTGTGAACGTGAGAGCTTTTATTGCAGAATTCCAAAAGGTGTGTTTACATAGACTTTTCCTTGGAAGTGGCCACTTGAACGAGTGTTGCCGAGCGCGGTGTGAACACAGCGTAATACTTTATTCCTGTTCCCCCTGAGTAAAGTAGAGAATCTAGCTAGTAATGCCACTCATAGTAACACTTTCAGCGGCAGCAGAGTGGCCAATCGCTATTGACTCAGGGTCATCTATAGAGTTGCTTCCAAACCTCCTCCACCAGTCCGAGGGGGTTTATCCCTAAAGTCCCATATTCCCTAAAGGACTTGGGGGACTTAGGAATAGGTCAAGTCGCGCAGTCATGTGTTGAAAATCATCCACTACTTTCTTAAAGCGGCAGCACCAACTGCCAAATTGAAACTTCCAAGTTAACAAAAAAATTGATATATTTGGAGAGTTTTTTTTACAGAGAAAAGATCCAGCAAGAAAACAGAAGAAAATCTGCATTTAACAGACATAAGCCAGGAGTTTTTACTCCAGATATAGATTTATTGTGACAGTTGTTCCCACAAACCACAATAATAATGCAGAATGATCAGCAACCAGCTGTCTAGTGTTACGAAGATGCTGCTTATGAAGTTGTTCAAACAGTGGATTATGTTTTTTACTGCATTTAGAAAATAACAGTTTTAGGGACCGATTTTTTTTTTATATACGTCGTACCTTAATAGCCATATTTTAATGGTTCCTACGCAAAATCTACTGTATAAAATAATTTGAAAGTAGCTGTAGATATTTTATAGAGGATGAAGATACACTTTACCCTTAAAAATTAAAGACACTGGAAACCAAAATACACATTAATATACACACATACTGTACATATGCATATACATATATATATATATATATATATATATATATATATATATAATATATATATATATA
>NC_050514.1:6562742-6590604 GCF_002922805.2 Oryzias melastigma
TATATATATATATATATATATATATATATATATATATATAATATGTGTGTATATATGCACACATATTTACTTGTATATGTACAAACAGTAACCTCCCTTATTCGCAGAGGTTAGGGACCAGAGACCTCCGCGAATTTCCGGAATCCGCTAATATGGAGAACACTCAGTCTCCGTCTCATCCCCCAACCCCCGCGTCAGGAGAATGTCTATTACTGATCCATATTCATCAAAAACACTTCTGATCCTGCTTTGTAACGCATTTGTTAACGAGCATTGGAGTATTGCTCAACATAGAGGTTTTTGGGTTTTTTTTTAATCCAGAACAATAGACTGCAAATTTTCATGTGGACTGTCATAATTCTCCTCCAGGATTATCAGGATATATCAAACATCTACTTGTTTGAAAGATTCAGTATCTATGCGTGTCACTTTGAATTGGACAATTCAAATATAAAGAAACAAGCCATTTGAATTTGCAATTTTGTCTTTTGCAGCTTTTTAGACCAATTTTTTTTAAATTGTGCAGTTTTTTCCTATTCCAGTACAATACAATTATTGGAACTTTTGGTCAACCTCCAAACTAACCAATGATCCTGTTTAACTTATTTAGACTGACACAAATGTTCAGGTCTCTATTCATTCTCTACCCTGACAGTCATGGAGTGTGTTAGGTCAAAAGCTCAGTCTCTCTGTGGATTCACTTTTCACCAGAGTATTACTATTGCAGTGAGCTGCTAATCACAAGTGTCAACAAATATATCAATCTCCAGCCACTAATGGCCAAATTACCATGAGGAAGTTGAGCCCATCACCACCACCTGCCAAATGTCTCTGTCACAACTCTGGCTGCTAAAAAGAGCAAACACCCACATCTGCCAAGTCAGATCCCTGGAGAGCACAACAGCCCCCCAGCTACCAGAACATCACTCATCCTCCAACCAGCACTTCACCACAACTGCTGATATAAACTGATGGCTTTGTATGGAGAGGAATGGAAAATCTACCATTTCCCACAGGGAAACTTAAAAAAAGAAATTGTATCTCCTAATATCTCTGACGCAGGTTGCAAAATGTGTAGGCCATCACATATTTCATTGGTAGATATATATAAAATAGTATTCTGTAGGTACCCCCTCAAGAGTAAAGATTGCATTTTGTGTATGAACAACGTGTTTTGGTAGTTTTTCTTATTTATTTATTTGATTGAGAGAGTGTACCTTACTAGACATCTATTATAGAATCACACATATTATTCTATATCTTGTTCACTGTTTCCACTTTCCAAGGGACTATGGATGCAAATTGACATCTATGACTCTCTGAATAGATGTCTAGTAATGTACACTGTCCTTATCAATAAAAAAACATTAATAAATAACATTGTGAAAAAATTAGACTAGAAAAAACAATAGTTGATTATTAAAAAGCAAGACGTAAGATCACAAAAGCATTTGACATGACAGTACAACAATAAGAGAATAAAGAGAAAAGGAATGAAAAAGAAATCAGGACATAAAATCAAAAGTAAAACACATCACAGGGCAATGCACGTATAACAGGTTAAAAATCAATGAATGCAGGACTGTCTTTCAGCCACTGTTGTAAACTTCTGCAGAGTTGGACATACACACCAAAATACACTGAGAACAGGGCTGAAAAAAATTAACATGTTTGTAACAATTGTGTTTGGCTGCCATCTTTAAAAATGGCCAACATTTTTGGATTTTTCTCACGGAAAACATGCTTTTGAGGATCCTAAGGTACTAATTTAGTGCTTGTATCACAAAATACACAAATCTCAACATAACCGACTCTACTAAAACACCTGCAGGTCTATAAGTGTCAACAGGAAAGTGCAGCAAACACATTTTCACCCTATCAGGGTTCCAGCAAGGAGACAGAAACTTTTCATCACCTTTGGTATAACAGAATTTCAAATATGACAGAATGTATATGTGATGTTGCCTCTTTGTCGGAACAAAAACTGTACTCTGAATTCTGATGTTTGAAACCAGATGAGCAAAGTCACAAACGACCATGACAAAGTTCACACCTCGTTATCCCAATGACTGGATAAACGGCAACACTGCCGTCTCACATGCATGAAGAAATCACGCAACGCTGAATACTTATCACCCACCTCCTGGTGCCCAGGGGAACTGTGATTGGCATTCATTAGTGGCCGTGCACTCTATTACCAGCCTCATAAGCCAACAGTCTGAAGGAAACCTCTTCTTTCTGCTGATCCCAGCAGGTGTGTGAGAGCCGGCTGAGGAGAGTCCCTCGTCTCAGTTTCTGCTTTGTGCCAAAGAGGGTGAGATTACAGCACTAATCCAATGTTTGTCTGACACCAATACCAGTCTCGTAATTCACACTGTGGCTGCTGTGCCATCGCTTACCAGCAAGCCTGCCAGCAGTCCTAACAGTCAAACCCCCCCAAGGATTAAAGACACCAGCTGTTGGGCTCAGCTGCCCCAAAATGTCTGGTAGTGTCTGAAGGTTTTTATGTGGTTAATGCTCACATATGTATCCGTGTGTGAATACAGCTGCAGTGTTGTAATGTACAACCCACCGGAAACGTGATTCATTGGTGACATTTACTAATGTTCAGGTGTTTGCAGCAAACAAATCATGAAGGAATGGCCACAAAAAAAAAAAAAACACTGAAATGTATCGCTAATTTTCAGCGACTCCTCACAGACGTCTCATTTCATGCAGTCGCATGGTAGTAATGTAACTTGCACACAAAAATGTAATGGCTTATAAATAGATTCAATTTTAATCACTGCAACAATCTTAGAATCATGTTTGCCTTATTCAGGTCGTTTTGTATATGTACTGCATAGACAGGAGTAGTCCCCAATCCCTGAGCCCCAAACCAGCTGGGACCGTTGGTACCGAGCCGCAGACAAAATGAAACAACACGCCTACATTCAGGGTTAATTATAATCTCATTCTGAGAAAACGACACATCCAACTCATTCTTGACGTCAAGTGTTTGAAATATGGCTGGGCGATGCTGAGCATTTGTGTATCGATACTGGTCAATACCGCCAATATCCATACCAATATCGATATTTTTCGTTAATATGATGGATGTGACATGAACCTTAGAATCTCAATTGTTTTTAATCATCATGAATGTTTCTTTTTTTGTAAGTTTCCCTTTTTTAAATTGCTTGATAAACATGAAAAACAGGATTAGGACAATATTTTAATGAAATGGAAAACATTTCATTAAAATATAAACTTGAAATTAAATAAAAAGTGAAGAAATGAATGCAAAACAGTTAACAAACAAAAAGAAACAAGTAACTATGACACAAAAAGAAATAAAAAAGTTTAACGATTTAAAAAAAACATCTGGTAGAAACATAAATAGTTTGTATCTTCCTAGCCTTTAAATAAAACAATAAAAAAAAGCAAAAAGTAATTTGTCTAAAACAACTTAGCTTTTGAATAGAGTGAACAACGCATGCCGCTTGCCACCTGCTTCTCTGCTGAGATCTCACAGGACTGGTGAGAGTGGTGAGGCATCGACTCAACCGCGACCTTTTTGCAGAGACGGAAAGGTTTCAAACAAAAGTGGAAATACTGATATAGATCCGATACCGACTTAAGATCGATCCTATCGATGTTTTGGATCGATCCACCAGGCGTTGATATGAAAACACATCTTCTACTTTCTTAAAGCGACTGCTGCAACTGCTAATCTGAAACCTCCAAGCTTCCAAAGCTAGCAAAAAAATAAAAAAACTATCTGTAAAGTTGTTTCTTGCAGAAAAGAAGAAAAGAGCCATCGAGGAAACAGAAGAATCCGTTGACTTCAAAGGAAGAACAAATACTCCAAATTTTACTCTTTACTCCAAATATAAATTTATTACCACAGACCATATGCATAATGTATAATAAAAAATGTTATGAGGATGTTGCTAAAAAAATTGAACAAACTGTAGATTCATGATTATTAATGCATTTAGAAAAAGACAGGTTTAGTCGCTCTTTTCCCGTAAAAGTTAGATGTTTTTTTAGCTTCCACTTTGACAGTTATGGGTTAATAGAAAATCTATATATTTAGATGTATTTTTTTAATTCTACACTTACTTCAGCCTCTTACAGGCTGGTTCTTGAAAATATCGTCTGCCTTAAACAGGTCGGTGGCCTGAAAAAGGTTGGGGATCCATCCACAGATGAACAGCAGCAGCCTGTGAAGGTGCCCCAGAAAATTCTAAGCTTTTTCCCTAAGATTTTAGTCCTGCCATCACCATCTTCAAACTCCATCTGTGGCCTGTAAAGAGGTCACAGAGCTGGGATGGCCGTGTTTCTATGTGGGAAAAACTGGAATATCAATTTATATTAAAATCATTAAAAAAAAAGTCTAAACTCAACTAAAGTGTGAAGATTTTTAGAAAATGTGATTTATTAAAAGAAAAAGGAGAAGGAGAAATTAATCAAACTCAGGTGGAATAATCCAGACAAACCATAACAGAGAACTGCCAGAACCTACAGTAATCACAAAACAACATCAACTATTAATGAGCCCAGAGATTTACACCTAAACTGTCTCAAGTTCAGCGGATTAAGGCTTTTAAAAGAGCGGGGGTACTTTCATTTTATTCTTCTCAAGAGGTGGACTATTTGATACCTGGTGTTGATGTGTTGTCATGGTGACGCAGACAGAGCTAGGACTGACCTCGCTCTGCTCCAGCTGGTGAGGACTAACCAGTAAAGTGTTTATTGCATGTTTGCTTTTTTATTTCTTTTTTCTTAAACAGGGTGCTGTGATCTGCGTCCTGATTGGCTGCAGACTTTGTCTCTGCTTGTGTACAGATATGTGCAGCTCTCCAAATCTACATCTCAGATCTTTGTTTTTCTAATTCAAGTAATTGACAGTACTGGACTTATTTTTAATTAAGGTTTGAGTTTAAACGAGAGAAAAATGTGAAAATGTCTGAGAGAAGTTTATAAACTGTGTAGTGAGAGCTTTTACAACCTTAGTCCTTGTGCTAGGGTCCAGATGACCCGACCCTCATATTGATGACCCCACTTTTAATGTAAACATGCCTAGGATAGCACAAGAGTAAATAGAACTGTAATTCTAATTTGTGGATTTTATTTATCCCAATTGCTTTAGAAAAAAAAATCAGTGAATAAGAATTGGACCACCATATATGCTAAATGTCCTGTTACGTGATCCAAAGCATCATTTTTAGAGGGAAAGTTCACCCCTTACTGCTTGTTTTTAACCACATTATGCCTCAAAAGTTTGTTTCAAAGAAACAAAGTCCATAAGTAGTTTCCTAGACTACTTTTTTTGGAATATCTAGCATCAACTCTGATCATTAAATGTGGATCAACCGTTTCTTTCATTATTTAATAAAAAATATTTATAAACACACATTTATTCTGTATCTAGTGAGCAAGTCTTTTTAAATGTATTTTATTTGGATTTAAATGTAAAACAAAACTGCACGGTGGCAGGTGCAGTGGTTAGCGCTCTCAGAAGAAGTTTCTGGTTTGAATCCCGCCGGGAACGTTTCTGTTTGAAGTTTACACGTTTTCCCACAGTCCAAAACAAGCCTTCTTCATGGATCATTTGGAGACCCTAAAATGTCCTCAGGTGTGGATGTGAGTGTGTGCGGTTGTGCGGCGAAGCGAAGGACTGATGGTCTGTGAGGGTGTGGCTGGGATAGGCTCCAGCAACCCAACGACCCCAAGAGGAATGAAGCAAGTTTAGAAAATGGATGGCTGCAAAACAAATGAAGGGATGAGCTGAAGCTGGCCAACCCTGGCCCTCCAGAGTGTGTTTTCCAGCTCGCTCAGGATCAGGTGCATTCAGTCAGTCAATCAGGATGTGGAAGCTCTTGAGTCGGTTAATCAGCAGCATGCTGGGCAGGGGGGGGTGGAAAAGAGGCATGCTCTTCAGAACCAGGGTTGGCCAGCCCTGGATTGAGCCATCAACCCCCTGAAAGGAGACTAAAATAGGAAGATATTTAATGGTTCAATGGAGAAGAGGATTCTGAAGGCGGATAGTCGGACCTGATGGTCCACATTTAGAAAGCTTGATATTCACTTATCCTTAGTTTTTTTTTTTTTTTCTTAATAATTTGTCTTTTGCAAAAGCAGTATATTTTTGGAGTATATGAAGTGTTGAAGTTTAGCACAGCTGAAAAAAACAGTTTTAATTTGAAATGATTTTATGTGTTCTCCATCATGAGAAAAATGCTACAAGAAGACGTTAAAACACCATTTTCACTGAGAGGGTCTTTAAGAGGCAAAGTGCTTCAAATGCAGTTTGGGGGTCTGAAGTTATTCAGTGTTTGAAAATATGTTGTACGCACGACAGATTTTTAAATAGGCCACACTTTCTAATGACTAAACTGAGGATGTGCATATTACAATGTGTGATCAAAAATTGGCAACCTGTCAAACACTTGAAATGCTGCCAACACCCATCTGTGTTAAGACAGGCAGTTTACAGCAGAAGAGAACTGTTTTTATCTCACTATTTTGTCAACACATTTTTGTATGAACATTTCTTCAAGACTTATTCCAATAAAAATGTGTTTTTGGTGTTTTTAACAGATTCTTCTAGCATTTTATAAAATAATTTAAGATTAAAAGTACATTTCTGAGTATGTATTCAAATCTTGATGGATCAGGAGCAGATAAAAACCTGCAGTTTGGAAATGGTTAAGGATTGTGAAGCAGCAAATATATGGGTGGGAAAAAGTCTCCATTCTGATGCATCTACTTACAGACAAATAGATCCATGAACGTCTTTGTTTTCCTAGTCTGAGCTGGAATCTGGATCAAACTGTACAGCTGGATAGCTCCATGTGGCTTGCTGCTTTTTTTTTTTGCTTTGCTAATGTTAGCTTGGTGTTAAAGTGTAAACATAGGGTTGATGGGACATCAGAGGAGGCTTACTTCCATGCCAACAGTCCCGCGCAAAACTCAGGCAAATTTCCAAATTAGTCCTGATGCTCTACAGAAAATATGTCTCTAAAATCTAAAACCAATGTTTGGATTTTGACAAAAAAAAATCAAAATTAAAAGAAAAATGGGAACAATTATACAATAGATAAAAATTAGGGCTGTCAGATTTGTCGCGTTAATTCAGCGTTAATTTGACATGTGCGTGACGCTGACAATTTTTATAACGCATTAATCACGGATTTTCTCATACGTGCCTTTCCACACCGCAGGGGCGTCCCTCATCGCCCTTTAACTCACCGGCTGCTCTCACTAGATCACGGGCGGGTCTCCAACCTCCGAGCTGCGAGCTAAAACCGGCCGGCGCTAGGACCTGGAGAGCTCCTGCACCCTAACCCGGCACCGGTTCGCGTCCAGTACCACGTCTGGTGGTACCGGCTCGCGTCCGGCGCCGCGTCCCGAGAGCTGCGGACCCCCAACGTTCCGAACAGCAAGTGCACCCGGGGACGTTTTAAATGTTCTGGAGGTTTAAGCGTGATCCAGCCCCAGCATAGCGGTCTGTCTGCCGGCATATTCATGATGAGCTCCGCTGGACACGTCGCTGCATCGAGCTGCAGCCAGAGAACGCGGCGGCAGTAACAGACTGTCAAACTATCCACAGTGTATCCCGCTTTTCTCAGTCTTTAATGTTTTAAAAAACAAAAGTTCATTGGAAATGATAAATCTCTATTTCATTGTTTACTGTAGTTCAGCAGAGGAGGAAAAGATTTGGTCCTGACAAAAAATGAACATTAAAAATTGTATTTTTGATGTTTTTTTATTTTATTTTACTGAACATTGATTGAAGTTTTGAATTTAAAATGCCCTTCACTTGCACTTGGGCTTTTGTTAGGCATTTTATGTTACAGCCTTTTATTGTTAAGAAAGTTTATCTCAATACAATGTTACAAAATAAAGTATTTTTGATGAAAACTATTAATTTTGTAATTCTTGTTTTCATAATTAATGTAGAACTGCTAAATTCCACAAACCACACATTTTTTTTCCTTAAAAAAAGGCCACATATTAATTTGCGATTAATCGCGAGTTAACTCTGGACAATGCAATTAATTGCAATTAAAAACTTTAATCGCCTGACAGCTCTAACAAAAATATAATTGGAGTTGGATGTAAAAACTTCTTCATCTACACACAGGTTCTTGTCAGAACCCCTACAGTAGCTGCATTTCTATTGGCCGTGAAATTTCAGAGAATCTGGCCACAGAGAAAAAAAATGGCACTCAAAGATCAATAGCTGGAAGTTCTCGACCGGAACCCCTCGTCTTAAGCTTTAACTTGATCAGCTGATTCACAGAGAAAAAGTGGTATTTTGCCGGCTTTTTCTCTGGAGGTAAACAGGTGTACTTATACGAATGTGAACACTTGTTAATATTGAAGCTGTTAGACAGTTACAGTTTATTCACATTTAAAAGGTTACAAGCTGATAGTTCTGAAAAGCTTTTAAAATATCATTTTTAGGATTTTTCGCTTACACAACCAGCTGAAGTTACGAAAAAAATCGGAAAAAGATTTTTTGGGGGGCCATCTTGCATGTAACCAGAGGTTCCTCATAAAATTGTGCAAATTGGATTTGCAATAATAAATGGAAACATGACAGTTTTTTATTTTAATCCCATTTATTGAAAAAAATTGTTTGCGCTCAAAAGAGGTGGTTTTTGAAGAGTATTACAATTGACATAATATGTCGCAAATGAGTCACGTGACCAACAACCGGATACCACGCTTAGTGGGCGCCATAAGATGTCCCACAGCATCACACAGCTCATCAAACGTAGAGCGTGTCATGTGGAATTGTTGGATCTACAGCTCCTCTGTAAAACCACGATTTCCTAAAATCTCTTCATCTGTAGCCGCTCACACGCAGCTCGCCGCTCCATGGCCTGGATAAGACGCCAACGTCTCCTTTGATAGATGATGAGGAGCGCTAGTGCCAAAATTTAAATGTATCTGCGGTGAATCAAAGTTTTGTTCACATCCGTCTCAGTGTTTTTGAATGACTTATTGCGTTTATTTACATAATAATGTAATTGTGAAACTGTGCTTTTCCAACATTTCTATAATTTCAATTAAGTTTTGTGGATATGTGTATCGGAAAAGCAGCTATTGTCTAAAAACGAAACAGTTTTTTATAGTTTTTCAAAAACTGCATCATTATGATCAAAAGACAACTGGTAACTATTTATAACTAATAAAAATAGAGTTGGAGTGGGACTTTAACACATTCACACGGGCTCTTCTTGCAAGAACCGCTACACTGACATTACTGGCTTCCTGTCTTAATTATTTAGCAACTTTGGACAACAGTCAGTTTTTCTGACTGTCTTCAAGTAGCTGATTGTTTTCCACCTTACAGTCTAGAAGCTGATGATTAAGAGAAACATCCATCAAAATCAAATAAACATAAAAAAGAAAATGTGCTTAATCTACAAATGATGGTATTCGGGTTTCAGAGACAAAAAAGGAGTCATGAAGTCATAATTAGTGTTGATATGACATCTAAGTGCGATAAAAGAAAAGTCTGTACAACAGCACATGCATCCAAACAATTAGCATAATTTACCCAATAATCAATCTAGATGTTTTTATTGGAACAAAATGCCTCACATCAAACTGCAGGAGCTGCATAGTAGCCAGCTGGGAATGACAGCTTTGAAACCAGCAAGGGAGTGTTGAGCTGGTGAGGGCTGCAGAGGTGTGCTGGCTGTAAAGCGTCTCTGTAGACTTGCAGAGTCTGTCGATGATGTGCAGCTGTGCCAGCAGCAGAAAAAAAAAAAAAAAGCCTTTGTAGTTCTCCTCCAGGTATAGAAAAAAGAACCTGTCTCAAATTCCACTGAATCGTCTAGGGGAGCTCAAAGCATCTGGGGGACACGTGGAAGTGTCCTGGTGGATCTGAACGCCCTCAGAGACCGCTTCCAGACACCCTCCCACCATTAAACTTCATCTAGGCTGCGTTTTGGAATTGTCACGCAAAGACCACAATGCACAGACGCACTAAAAGGAAGCAGATGTGCTGATACCTGGGCTCACATCCAGGTAAACCTTTGCATCTTAAATCAAAAAAAGAAAGAAAATACATCATACCTGTCCATATGTACAACCCCTCATCATTTATAGAGCAAAAATCTGTGAGGTTTTTGAGATAAAGCTGACTCAACAGGTAAAAATAAACTTTATCTGTAAGTCCATACATAAATAATTTTATGGTAAAACTAAAATTCCTAGAATTTTAGGATTAAAGTTAGGAAACTATTACTTTTTCCTTGCATAATCAGCATTGATAACCAAGAAAAATAAAACATTGTTTATTATTTCAGAATAAAAGCTAAGAAGTAAAGTAAGACAAAGCAATTCATTTAATTCTATTTGACAAACTTGATGTTTAATGGATTTAATTTAATATATAAATGCAAATGTGTCTTTATGATGAAGAGTAGATATAATGGTATCATTTACAAGTGTATGTGGATGTAGATCAGGGGTCCCCAAACTACGGCCAAATCCGGGCCACCTCCACATTCGGCCCGGCCCCTAAAACACTAAGAGAGGCGTTATTTTTTTTCTCTCAGTCTGGCCGATGAAGACCCACGTAGAACGGGACTTTTTATTCCACCCTTTAACATTCTGAACTAGATAGGATAGACTATTTATTGTTTTAATTTTAAAATGTTTTAGTACATTTGATTACAGAAATGAACTATTTAAAATCAGCTATGTGTGCCTTTCTGAAAAACCATAAATGTTTACGTTTGGCTATGTGGCCCTACTGTAGTATGGGGACCCCTGATGTAGATAGATGGATATCATTAACTGTACATGAGAACTGGACAGAGTGAGTGTGGCACAACCCATAGAGAATGACTTCATTCTGGTTCCAATAAAATGCAGTCATTTCAGTCGTCATTTTTCTGTGATATGGACGCCGCCATGTTGGAATGTGGATTATTAAGCAAAGGCAGAAAGGTATGCAGTTTTTAATAAATCCTGAAATGTTCATCTGGTGCTGTTGTCTGCATCTTTTGACCGAATTTCCCTACAAAATGAACCCATTAGCCTGTCCGTGCATAATTTTGGGGATAAATGCCAGAGCTTCACATCAATATATTTTTTTAATTGGACGTTTTCATTTGTGGGTGACATGTTGACGATGGTGACTCTAGGATGAAGTCATGAAATGGGTGGTACCCTCAAAGACCAAAATGTTCCAAAAATGGGAAAAGAAAACTATTTCTATAATCTTCTTAAAGTCATAAAAATTGTAAAAATTAATAACTTCAACAAGTAAATAATGTGTATGCATGCATAGAGCGCTGGACTCTAATTAAAATGAAATGACTTTAGAATGAGTTGCACTCATTGCTTTCCTAATGACCTTACTGTTAGCACAAGATGATCGATCCCAGCAGGCCTTGAGCACATCAGTCATGTGATGAAGTTCAGACAATCAGCATCCAGCTGTGTTTCAGTCATGCTTCATAATCAATGATGGTGGGAGGAAACTCGTTTACCAATTCTTTTATCTTTCTGTCTGCACTTCAAGTTTTATATAAGAAATAAGAGGATATCATAGATATGATTAAGTTCACAGATTATATGAACTGAAGATACTTCCCATGTAATAAAATACACACACAGCTGGGACTGTAGAGTAAAAGGGAACATTGCTTTAGAAATAAACCTCAAAGGTAAACAAGTGTTGATGGAATTCAATAGACTTAAAGATGTGTCGACACAGAAAGCGTGCAGCTAAAGATTAGAGGATCCTTAAGTGCATTCACCATCGTGAAGTAAACCTTAACATCAAGCTAAAGCCGACCCATCCGTCCGTCTGTCTAGCAGGCTTCCTCCTTCCCATCCCTGCTTCCTCCTCGACCCCTCTCCTGTCAGCAGAAGAGCTTCAGATCTCCCAACACCTGAGTGGAATCACAGAGCTGCAGTCCGGGTTAGCTCTGCTCTCAGATGTTGGGATCCGATCCCGCTCAGCAAACATTCTCAGCTCTCACCATGTGCTGCTTTTAGGGTTTCCCCTGGTAACTGATGTTCTGCTCATGTGTGGGAGTCGAAAACTAATGTGTTCTGCATCATAAACATGTTTCACAGATTCATTAGATGAACACCACCACACACACACACACAGGGACATAAATATTTTATTTATCTACAGTGACCTTTAATAACACAGTAAATCTGTGTTTTATGAAATAATGCTTCTTCAGCACCAGAACCAGCAACGCAGGCGGATTCAGGTCACAAACGTGTGATTTAGTGCAAAAGCAGCTGTTAGTGAACTCAAACACGAACATGGATAACAGCAATATTAACATCCAGCATCTGTAACCTTAGAGACGAAACACAAAGCAGCTACAAGCATGGACTGTATATGATAACTGGACTTAGTGACTCCTCCCCCTGGAGTTCCAAACAGGAAGTACCAACTAGTTCAAGAAGCCAAATCCCATAGACTTCTAAAGAGAAATAAACAGCTATTGCTCCATCATTCTATTAGTCAGAATAAACATTCTTGCTCTGGTATTTGTTTTTTTTTTAACTTAATTTTCTTGATATTTTTGGTCATAAACTGACCAATGAGATGCTTCAATAAAAGTATGTGGTCTCACCTCAAACGCCTGAAGAGATTGATGGATTCTTTAAAGCCTGATTTCCAACAAGCTCACTCCTGATTGGTGAGAATGGTTGCCATAGAAATATCGACTCAGACCGACTCCGACCAATCACTGCTTACTGGCAATTTCTGGTTCCAACATGGCGGCGTCTGTATCACAGAAAAATTACGACTATATTTCCTTCATTTTGTTGGAGCCGTAAGTCAGATATTTTTCATGGTGATGTCACAATAACTCTGTCCGGTTCTCAAATACACTCAATGGTCTGTAATCAGTGGGAATTTTTTTTAACTTTTGATGAAAACCATCAAACTGAAGACATTATTTAACCCTTTAACACCAGAACTTCAGCTAAACACATTCTTGATCATACTATTTTTTAAATATTTTTCTGTAATGCAAGTTTTTGAAGATATAAACTGACCAATCAAAGGCCTCAATAGTCAAACTTACTGGTCCAACATTTGAAACATTTAATTGACAGATTTCATGTAACGTGCTTTTAACAGATACAGATATAGATTTCCAACAAGCTCACTCATGATTGGACAGAGTGTTTGCCACAGAAACAATGCCACAGAACAATTCATTCCAATGGATGACATCACAGTCACCGAGTCCAGTTCTCATTTACAGTGTTTCTTTTTCGTTTGCTGTTTCGCAGATTGTTTCTGTGCAATTTTTCAGGCCTTTTTTTACAGCACACTGTGTTCTGCGTCCTGATCTGATTAGCTGTAAACCTTTTCAATCATTCTCCTCTGTGACACTTCTGTACAGAGTCCGTCCAGCTTTTCATTTCTACATAAATCTTTTATCGCGATTCTATAATCCTGGACTTAAGACTTATATTTCCTTGAAGGTTTGAGAGTTTAAATTTGAGAGAGAAAAGTGTTAAACTGTTCATGTCTGTGAGAAAAGTGTAGAAAGTCTGTAGTGAGAGGTGTTACAGCCTTAAAACACCTATAATTGTTGCAAAAATGATATTTGAGAACTTTGTGGATTTCTTGTATTGCCTGATTTTTAGAATGCAGCTCCTGCAATAAACAAAGTACCACTGTGCAGTCAATGACTACGAGTTCACTGACCACAGAAAAGGGTAAAAAGAAATAATTACTGTCATAATTTATTAACATTAAAAAGAAAAGAAAATCATGTAAGAATAAAACCCTGGAGAGGTCCATCAGCAAATGTAAGCGTGATTTAACAAGGCAACGATGGCTTTTGATTTCTGGATCCTTCAGTTCTTAGACAGAGCCGATGCTTTCCATGTTCCTTCCCTCATCATCTCAGCCTCCAGCCAGGCTCCTATGATCTCGCTGGAGGAAGCTCACCTGTCACTGGTAATGAGGGGTTCCTTCCCTGAGAGGAGGGGTTGAGGCTGCAAGTGTAAAGACTTGCAATGCAATGACAGCATTTTCTGCATGAGTTTTAGTTTAAAGCCAGAACCGCCGTGGTTTCTTTTGGGAATTGTGCACCTCTGGGCTTTTGTAAACACTCTTAACTCTTTAACACATGAGGCGTCGTCTGTGACCTTTAAACACAAAATCACAAAACACAAACACAAAAATTCCAGCAATCTAAAATCTGAGTTATGTAGACCTCACACGATAACATTTGGGGACCCTTGCTTTAAAGCAATTTCTGGAGTTGTTATATCCAAAAAAAACTGCTTTTCGGCAGTTTACAGTTTCAAATTCAATCTAAATTCCATTAGACTTTACATTCCTAAATGTAGCGGCCCCATTGTACCCATTTGCCCGTCTTTGTGTGGGTTTCTCGTAGACGTACTTTCTGTTTTTGCCTCTTAATTCTAATTCTAAACCCAAGTCTACAACAGTTTTAACCTCAAATGAAGACTACTAATGCATGAAACTAAATATTTGCATAACTACAAATGTTCTCGGATTGTCAGTTGTCATCCATGGCTTGGTGAGTGTATGTTCCTGCACAGTGTAGAGTCTAGCGCTGCCACAAATTATTATTTTAATAGTTGACTAATCAGATTGTACGCAAACTGGATGTAAAGGACACATCATAACAATCTTTAGCTTTAGACAAACTAAAAGCTAGATACATAGCACTATGATAATGTTAGTGCGAATGCTGTAGGCTGAATTTGGCCACTGATAATGCTAGTGCTAATAGCTGAAGATACTGAAATTGGTAGCAGAAAACATTGAAGCTGATAGCCAGCTAAAATATTAGTTGAATGCCAAATTAGCCTATAAAACAAAAAAACCTAAATTAGCCAAAACAGCTAGCATGTAGCTGAAATATTAGCTAAACTACAAATTAGCCTAAAAAACCTTAGTAAATATCAAAATAGTCCAAAAAGCTATCAGAATACGATTACAACTTTTAACTTTACTACACTGACTCCATATAATATAAATTAACGACTAATCATCTATTAAATTAGTTGTCGACTATTTTATTAGTCAATTAGTTGTCGATTAGTCAGCTAATCGTGGTAGCCCTAGTAGAGACACAAACCTGCAGCTGCTGAGGCAAAGCGAAGATCTGAAGCGTTAAAACTCAAGCTTGAAAACAACAATGAGGCAAAAGCTCAAACATCACATCAAGAAAGTTGAGAGTTTTTGATGGGGAGGATCTACCCCTGACCCGGCAGCCTCTCGGCCCAGCAGTCCTCGTTAGTGGAGTAAGAGAAAATATTCCCCCTGCATCTGAAGGAATTCTGGGATGGTGAAGCCCATGCAGGTTTAATAAACTACATTTTCTTGCCTCCACGGGGGCAGTAAGGTCACAAACGCTGTTCACCTGCAGCACACGCCGGGCAAATGCAGAAATAATGATGCACACATGCTGCATGCAAATCCAATCTCCCCTCCAAATTACTGAAGACCGGCAGCTCCGTACCTGCAGGGTGTACCACCTGCTCCAAGACCTCCTACATGCAGCCACCCACTTTGCTCGTGCACAAACCCCACATAGCTCAGGGGTACAAAACGAGAGCAGAAAAACAAGAAATGCAGTAAACATGGAGAGGAGTCGCACCCAGAAGCCCTGAGGGGAACAGACAAAAGACTGCTGCACCGCTGAAAGCACAGCACCCAGCTGGGGAGGACACGGGTCTGTATGTCAGAGAGCAGCAGCAATTAACCTGCCAGGGCTGTCACAGGAGGGCTAAAGACACATTTAAGGGAGACGTGGGGAGTAAGGCTGAGCTTCAGCTTCATCCTTTACAGAACGGCTGCTGACTGGATCCCTAAAAATGGACAAACATATGTGAGACACATGGAACAGGATAAATATAACATCCTATCAGCTTCTTTCTTCTGATTTCCTACTGAGCCCAAGAAATTATTTGTTTTCTGTAACAGGGACAAATCCATTTATCTGTTAGTTTCTTCAACACAAAAACCTTCTGTAATCTAGTAAATATTCAGGTTATTTAGCTCCATAGCCTCTCAATTAGGGCTGCCACGATTAATCGACTAGTCGACTATTAAAATAGTCAACGACTGATTTAATAGTTGATTCATCATTACTTTATATTATATGGAGTCAGTAAAGTTGAAAGTTATAATAGCATTCTGATAGCTTTTTGGACTATTTTGGCATTTATTAAGGTTTTTTAGGCTATTTCGGAGTTTAGCTAATATTTAAGCTGTATGCTAGCTATTTAGGCTAACTTGGGGTTTATTCAGCTTTTTGGGCAAATTTCGCCTTTAACATTTTAGCTGGCTATTAGCTTGGGAAAGAAACTTGCTTCTTTTTTGAACATCCTTATATATTTTTTTCTCTTCGTGACTGGGCGGATTAAACCATCTATGTTTGACATCGCTGGTTTACATTCTTTCCCGCTAGCTTATAGCACCTCAAAAGCCCAAGCTAGCATTAGCGGAGCAACAAAAAGCGAGGTAAATCAGAGCTATCCAGTTTTGAGCAAGAGTTCAGCTCAGACGAGGAAAACAAAAAGCGTTAATGGAAGTGAATGCATTAGAACTGGAACAAAGTAGGGAGACTTTGGCTTGCCTATGTCATATACTGTAACACAAACTTAAGATTTTTTAAGCCGCTGATTTACATCTCCTCCTGATTCATTACGATTAAAACAAAGAAATACTCAGAAATGCAGTTTTAATCCTAAATTCGTTGGTCCTCCATGAGAAAAATGCTACAAGAACATGTTAAAAACACATTTTCATAGTGGGTCTTTAACATCTTGGTGTAGGGTCTATATTGTTGATTGGTGTTGCTACATGCTAGTAGTTTTGTCTTTGATCTGAGAAAATATGAACTGATGTTCCCAAAGAAAAACATTCTTCCATTAAAATGTACTCCTACAAACACCAGCAATCTTCATCTACATCTTCATCTCTTATCAAACTGAAAAAGTTATTAAAAAAAGGCTGAATCCATCCATTTGTGCTTCATTTTGCTTTCATAATGACTGTTAGCCTTCACTGCTGGTCTCACATTACTCTTGGTTAGACAGTCTTCTTGTCTTTTGCAGCAACAGACATAGTGACAGGACTCTGATGTGCATTTGCAAAGCTAGACAGATTTGTTTTTCCTTCACCACACAAAACAGAACAGACTCAACTTGTTAGAAGCTGTAAAAAAGTCACTGGATCTAAAGCCGCAACAACGAAAAGCTGCACTAAAAGTATGCACCAAGCAAGACCACACACTCCTGCTTTTTGTAGGTGGAAGGTTTCCATAGCAACCATAAACAAGACATAATTAAAACCATAAAGGTGGTGGGAAGAAAGCCAAGCTGTTAAAAAAGCATTAAATGTTAGTTATCTGCTTCTTTAACAGTGCTCTGTCTATTTTTTCTTAATTTCCTCCTTTTTTTGCTGCAATGAGGTACAGATCACATGATATCTATGGGAAATTATGTTTTACATATCAAACACGCTGCTGGAATAACCTGCATTTGTTATGCAAGATACCGCTCTTCTTTTCCTTTCAGCTTTTCCCTTCAGGGGTCGCCACAGCCAATCAGTTTCCTCCATCTAAGCCTGTCTTCAGCATCCTCCACTCTAACACCAGCCACCTTCATGTCTTCATTCACTGCATCCATAAACCTCCTCTTTGGTCTTCCTCTAGACCTCTTTCCTGGCAGCTCTAGACTCAGCATCCTTCTACCAATATACACCAGATACCACTGTATTTGCAGTCCTACCAAGCATTGAAAAAGGCTCAGGAGTGTTCCCCACAATTCCCTACATTGTTAGGACTCTTTTTCATAGTCTGCACTGAACTCTAAACTTTCATTTAAACTCACTAGCCCAATTGGGACCTGACCGTTGGGATATAAAGACTCCAGTGGCGGGCCGTGCATTTTACACCTAGGCCTTCAGTAGTGCTCCATCTGAATCAATCCAACCCTCATTAACTATTTTATGGCAATAAAACTTCTAGTGCAGGTACAGCTGCCACACACACACCAAAAGCATAAAAAATAACCTGATAAAATTTCAATATTATGTAGGGAGATAGCAAAATTTTACTCACCAAAAATCCAGATTATTTAAACACAAAATCCATCCTTTCTATCCTCAAGAAGATTTCAATCACTCTGTCGTGCAGAATCCGTGCGTTTCGCAGATGGAAAGTGTTCCGTGGCTGTGATAAGCTGGAAAAGGCTGCATGCGGGAAATGTTCTGGTATTCCTGAAGCCTCTTGTGGTCCAGGAGGGAGACAAACATCAGTTTTTGTGATCTTGAAATCTGGTCTGTGTCTGGAAAATAATATTGTCGGTAGTGCGCGCGAGGATTTTGCGCTGCACGCGCCCGTGGTGCGTTCAGGGGCCTCGTAGATTTCAGCTTCACTCCCGCTCAACGGAGTCACGGAACTCCTTTAACCGTGCCAGACAAAACTGTGCCACAACTTTATCCAGACATTCATTTTCCACCAAAAATCCGACGATGAGACGCTTTCCACTGGTAACATCTTCAAACCTGACATGCCGCTCCTCGGCACCTGTGTCCATAACACAGAACCAGAGCGAGCTACGAGCTATCCAATCAAAGCTCGTGAAAATGGTGACGTTTCCGTGCGCCTTCTAGCTGGCCTAGCACGTGGTCTCCTCCAGATCTGATTGGTTGAAGCAACAGTTCGGTCGACAATTATTTTATGCTACAGGGCCCGCAGAACTGATTGTGAAGGCCTCCGGGCAGATTTCTTTGACCCTAGCAACAAATGGTGCTGCAATGTGATTGGTTAATGCTTAAATAGGAAAATACACGTCTGGAAGCAGCGCAACCAGGGAGACAGCAATGAAAGGACGAAGACAGAGCATTTGGAATTATAGAATACGTATTCACAGAAATAAATAATAATTAATATCAGTCTGTGATTCAGATATTTTTAGGCCAGCAGAGAAGGCCTTGCAGGCCCTGACGGCCCGCCACTGAAAGACTCCAAGGCTAGTCCGGCGGTTAGCGCTCTTGCCTCAGAGCAAGACAGTCCTGGTCCTATTCCCAGCTGAGTTCTTCCTGTGTGGAGTTTCCCTGTTCTCCTCATGCGTGTGTGGGTTTTCTCAGAGCCTCCGGCTTCCTCCCACAGTCCAAAAGCAGCCTTCATGGGTTGATTGGTGACTCTAAATTATCGGAACCGTCCAGGGAGTAACCTGCCTTTGCCCTACAGTGCCTCAGATAGGCTCCACCAACCCACACAGGACTCAGCAGGTGTAGAAGACACATACATTGATGACTCCACTTGCAAACCAAAATCCTTAATAATATTTTTTTTTAATTCAGAAAACACCAATGATGGTTCTCATTTCTTGGTCAGGATACAAGTCTTTGAAAATCATGACGCCATTGGTTGCTCCCATTCAGGAAACAAAGGACAGACTTTGAGCTTCGTTGTGTTTTATGATGGAATATTGGATTTTTGTGAAACAATTCACCTTATTTAAACAATCGTCCAAACTTAAACTTTTGTCACATGAATCCATGCGATTCTGGGTTGTCCGGGTCCTTGGAGGGTTGGAGAGAGAAGCGGCTGAATACAAAGCACAGGGATGTTATGAAAAGGGAACGTACCATTGTCGCTCATGTGGTAAGTGTCTAATGAAGTATTTGTAAAGCTAGAGTTTGGTGATAAAACAATGGCGAAATTTATGGTGATATAACCTTTTCTTGATAGAAGAATAGCCTATTACATTAGACTTTTATTTTGAAGGATCTAAAACTAACACATATAAGTTGTATGAATTTAATCCTCTTTGGTGAATAAAAATGGGCTTAAGGATCTTTTGTATGGGCTCAAAATGAGATTCACAACCGCAACTGCATGTTCACACTTAAATCAAGTCTCCCAAAATAAATCTGCCGAAAAAATTTAGGTTTGCAAATGTGTAAAAAGGAATCTTCATACCTGTAAAAAAGATAAGCATTTTTGAAATAATTTTTCTTTTCAAGCATTTGTTTAGCAGTTGAAAAAGTCACTATTGTGCATCACTACTTAAAAGTTTTCTGTAAAACTAAAAGCAGAACAGTTAACAGTAAGAGGTTTTGCTAGAGCTGTGTTGTGTACTGCACTAGGGCAGTACAACCACTGCCTTCTACACTTTTTTCTATGTTCTCGATTAATGTTTAATTCAGAGAAGTTGGCACTCTCCCAGGTAGCCTGACATTCAGGCGCTGACACTTTAGCCCCAGATTAAATCAAAGCTCTAAAGAAAGCAGAATGAGGACAAAGAGGGGGACCTCTCCTCCTCCTTTGTGTGCTCCCACCATTATTCTTCTGCCCTGCTTAATTTTTGTGCTCTAAAAGGTCAGGTCAGCCACAGAAAGTCAGTGTTTAATTCTGTGGTTGTTTCTCATTTTTGAGCTTTCTTTTTGTGTAAAAACCAAAAACCTCCAACACACTACCAGACTTTTGCCCTCATACACCTGCAGTTTCATTACATACACAGTGGAACGATTAACAAAAGAGAAAAATAATGGAAAGCTGCATTTCAATCTAAGCGTACGGCCCAGCACTACGCCGCCAGCCACTCTGTCTAACAACAGGCACACATACAAAGATCAAATAACCCAGTGGCACTCTGGGTAGACGTCCAGGAGGACCGGCTGAGGGGCTGATGTTATTTTACAAGGCTTGTTTTATTATTCATAAAGAGGATGACATTTCCAGGATGTGGAGCCCATTGTTGGCTGGAGTCCTAAAGCTCGTCCATTCATCGACTCCTGCAAACTCAGCCCCCCCCAAAGTGTTTCTCCAGCATATGCCAAAAAGCCGATCCCGCTCTCCATGGAGGGGGCAACAACTGCTCCAAAAGGTAAATAAGAAAGATCAACCGGACTTGAAAGGACCTCAGTCATAAATGCTCAACTGTGTCCACCATAAAACGAGACCCTAGAAAGGATCTCCAATCAATGATGCGGTGGTAAAAGCCCAGGGTCAATACCTCATGTCACCACATTATAGGGCCCAACATGGACTCTTAGTCTCCAGGTTTTAATAATTTATCCGTCTCATCTTCTGTCTCCCTACAACCAGTCGATATTCAGAGAGGAGGCAGCTGCACAGTTTGGCATTGATCATTTCTACAGTAGCAGATGCTGGAATCTTTGCTATTTAGATGCAAGTTCGACAAAGACGACTAAACAAATTAACCTTCAGGACTTATGAACAAACCACAGTCTTCTTTAATCTTAATATCCTCTTCAAGGTTTTTTATTTCACCACAATTATTACAACTTTAAAACCAGTTCATCCAAAACAGCAGCAACACAAGACTGACGGTGAGTCCCGTTTATGCAGCTCTTCAGGGATTTGAATGGAATTACAGCTACAACGGCACTCAAGCAAACCAGACTTCCAATTGGGATCTGACCTTGTGCGTTTGCTGCTAAATTTGATATGTGACATCATGAAAGGATTCAGGGAAACCGGAGCCTTCATGCTATCGCCCAACTATGTAGCCACAAGGGGGCCTGAGTCTGGGTTTCCCTGTGCCGGTCCCCAGCCTGGATAAAACACAAGGTTGTGTGAGTAAGGACATCCAACGTAAGTCCCTGCTAAACCAAATATGTGGATCACTGCAAACATTCTTTCTCAGGAGCCAGTTCTTTTGATTCGACTCCTGGTAAAGAATAGGCTCTACAAACGATTTTTGTGGGCCTTTATTTTAACGTAACTTTGCATAAAATATGGGTTTGTACATTGAAAAATGCTTGAATGTGTAGTATACACAAGAAGCTTCAGAATTGCCAAATTTTGTGATTTTATTACATGAAAAACCTGTAATGTAATTTGTTAAATATTTGAATCAAATGTTGGCATGCTAGTTCTTTTGTTTTGTTTATTTTTTTCTTACTTAACATTTTCATGTATTGTTTGAAAGAATTAAACAACAGACAACCCTGCGGCCCTGAAAGAGAAACTGTGGGTAAAGAAAATGGAAGGAAGTTCAGGATCAGAACAATCGGATTGATCCTCCGTTCTCCACCCATAGCCGAGTCCCTGATTGGTGGAGGCGATGAGTCAACCTCGCCAATGTTCAGGACCTCAGATCATCTGACTTAACTTTGAAACTTGATGTCCCTAACGCACAAGTCGCTCATGGTGTAACTAAGCAGACAAAAAGCATGCAGCAAAGGAAAAAAAGTCAAGAATCGTCTCCCATCATTGAGAGTCAACTCTTTCGGCTCACTACCAGGCAGTGATTCTTAGAATCGATGAATTCTAGTATGACCCATCACTACTAAACATTCACCTTTCACAACTGGTTTACAGTCTAAAATGTGCTCATTTAAGGTGCAGAATGCACTGAAAAAAGTAAAACATTGAGACAATTAACAAAAGTTCACTAATTTGTTACATTTAAAATGTTTGTATCAAATTAAATTTTTGAGTTAATAAAGTATAGAACTTTTGTTGACCCAATGTTTCTCTTTTTTTAGTGTGTCTCAGTTTGAACACTTGTGTTCTGTTGTAAATAAAATGTCATTTTTTGAATGTTGTATTACAACTATTGACTGTAAAAGAGAACTGGACCGAGTGAGTGTGACAATAAAAATGGTTTACTTCTGGCTCCAGCAAAATGAAATAAATTCAGTCACCATCTTTTGAGGATGCTGCCATGTTGGAGCCAGACATCATCAGTAAGCAGTGATTGGTCCAAGTCAGTCTGAGTGAACATTTCTATGGCGACCACTCTCACCAGTCGACAGTGAGCTTGTTGGAAGGCCATACCTGTATCACTTGAAAGTGGAATTAGGAGAATCTGTCTTTTTTTCAGGAGAATCTATTAATTAAATGCTTGATATGAGACCACATACTTTGACATACTTTGATTGAAGCATCTGAAAAAATAAAAAACATATCACGGAAAAAATAGGATTATTAGGATTTTTTTTTTTTTTTTTTTAAAGAGGTATCCGAGCAAGAATGGTTATTCTGACAAATAGAGTGACTGAGTAATATTGTTTATTTCTTCGTAGAAGTCAATGGGATCTTGGCTTCTTGAAGCCAGAAGGTACTTCCTGTTTGGAACGCCAGGAAGGAGGAGTCTGTCAGTTCGGTTCTAATATACAGTCAATGGTAACAACTAGAACAAATTTTGTCAAGAAGGTTTAAAAAAGGTTTTATGAACCAAACGTGAAAGAATCCCTGGTCACACGTAAATTAAAAGAAATAATGTGTTTTTCTATTTAGTCAAATGAAATTTGGAGTTTAGAAATACTTTTATCAGGAGGGTAAAACAGTTTTACTTCCTTGAGTTTACTGTACAGTTCCTTCAGAAATGTGATATAAAAAAAAAACAACACGTATTTATTTTCTGACATCAGCTGTGTTGTCTTTTCTTACATCTCAACACAGCAGAAACCAGCAGCATATTTCTAAGTATTTTCAATTTGACCCTCCAGGATGAATTATTGCAGCCATTTGGAATAAAACAGTGTTTGACACAAATAAACATCTCTGATGGAATCCAGAAAAACAAGCCGACTTCTAAATCAGTCCAACTTGTCTTCAACCAACGTGCCAATGATTCATCCTCAGTAAAAATGAATACAACCTGGAGCACTCTGTAAAACATTAAGATATTAAAACCTGGAGAAAGTTTCACAATATGGTGAGGAGGAAAGCATGCAGGAACAAGGATGGCCTCCAGCACTAGAGAAACAAAGCAAAGGCAGTTGGATGAAGGAATGAGCAGAAAGAACTCTGGGAAAGTGGAACAAGAATGGAAGCATGGGGGTGGAGGAGGAAGAATCCATGAAGGGAGGAAGGTGAGGGCTAATTCCACAGGGAGAGCAATAATGAAATGATGGATGGGCAGGCAGGAGCAGGAACTGCCCATACAGTAAAGATGTGCACATAAAGAGCCAAATATAAACACAATGGCTGCTGTGGTGTGAAATCCTCCCGCTGACCACAGCAGAGCCGGATTTTCTACCATCCAACATCATCCAGCCATGAATCACATTCTGACGCTCATGTGGACTAACTTCATCAGGGATGCTAATGGATGCTTGCTAAGCAAAGCACCTGTAATGGCTCCAAGCGGAGCTCTTCATTGGTGATTCCTGCGAGTTCCTGCAGGGCCAATGTGGGGTTGAGATTTTCTTGAGGGGGGAGGGTTGAGTTTATGCAAAAATATATCTGAGCTGCACTTTTTGTGCTCCTACAACAATGAACTGCTGTAACTTCACTGTGATTAAAAAAATAACAAAATTAAGGAAATGGAACGGAATTGTTTCATATCAGAAACAACTTTTACAAATCAACAACTTTGTTTCATTGAATCTTCATCGTCTGTAAAACTACTTATATTTTTGGAATTTTGTTTAAACTAAGTCTCTTGTAGAAGCATTTTATTTTGAAAATAGATTTTCAGAAACTGGGTGCTTAAAAAGGCCTACTACGACCTGTTTGGACCAATCCACCAAAATATTGTCTCATTTAAACCGGTCTGTGTTCTGAAAAAGTTTGGGGACCACTACTGTAGACAACAACATGGTTAAGGAATTACAAAGAGCTTTTTTGTTTGTTTCCACATTTAGTTTTCTTATTGGACAATAAGTAAAGCGTTAATTCAATTCAAATTGTATTTATATAGCCCAATATCACAAAAGAATGACCTCACTGGGCTTCATGCTGATAATTTTTAGAAAGAGAAGGTCAGTCGTGAAATATAAACAACAGTTGATTGCAAAACTAAACAGACTAAATTAACTGGTTATCCCTGACCTTTGACCCTCTTTCCCGGTGAGGAAAAACTCCTAAGAAACCTGATTCAGGAAAAAAGAAGAAGAAACCAGAAATGTCAACAGATTTACCAGGACTGTTAAAGAAGAATCAGCATATCTCACTCTAAAACTATGAATTTGAATAATTCAGCCAGACAGGACTGGGGGGACATGTGGGGGGTGAGGACCACAGCAAAGACGAGCCTGAGGCGAGGTCCACCGCCAAGAACAGGAGCAGAGAATTCTAAATATCCCCCGCTCCCCGTGAGTGGAATGGGAAAGAGGAACAACAAGTGAATCACACTGTACTAAATCCCGTTTTTCCTCTTTCCCACCTCCCTCCAAGGGAGCGTTAGTCACAATGGCCCTTACGGGTGGTACAGGCTGTCTGCGGGTGAAAAAATGGTCAAACCTGTATAAGGTGACCCACAAGATATATTTAGGTTGTAGACCCCTCAGTGAGCTTTTAGAGACTAAATGTTCATGTACATTTTTTAATCTATGGGCATGCTGCGGGCGACAGGTTGTAGTGAACACCTAACACGCAAGGGTAAAGTGGGGTGAAGTAAGATCTTTTTTTTTCCTTTTTTCAACCGCCCTGAACTTACCTGGACCCCGTTAACCCTTTAACACCTGAGGCGTCGCGGGTTATACTTAAAAACAAGATCTTTACTATACTGTAACTTTTAAACATGATCAATGTGATTCCTGTAGATTCTGAAGAATTTATTGGAATTACATTGATCATGTTAATGGTTGAAAAGTTACAGTAAATCAGAGAACATAAACATTGGAGCTCCAGAATAATCCCCTAAGACCCTCCATGGTACCGGACAACCCCAAAAACTCACAGCAAGTGCAACACTGTTCTAACAAAATAAAGCCTTGGTATTTCTCAAAATGACACAAGTGACATTTCAAACATTCCAAGAGCCACTGAAAGGACTTCTTTTGACGATCATGTGAGACTGAGTCACATGTCAGAAGTTCACTGCTGTTGAAAAGATTTCCATCAGGATGTGACAGCTGACAACAGAGGAGGACAGCTGAAAGACGACAGAACATGGTGATGGACAGGGCCGCTTCACGCACTGCTGACTCATTATTCAGGACAGGGATTTATTCTGTGGGCCATAAAGAAGATCATTTCTTTTTCATTGCTCACAATTTACTAACAAAATGCTGATGGAAAGAAAATTAAATAATTGCTCTACAGCAGGGGTGGGCAAACTATGGTCCAGGGGCCATAAACTATTTAATTTGTAATAAATTATATTTCCATCCATCCATCCATTTTCCTGACCGCTTCTTCTCTTTCGGGGTCGCGGGGTGCCGGAGCCTAACCCGGCTACTGATAGGCGAAGGCGGGGTACACCCTGGACAGGTCGCCAGTCTGTCGCAGGGCCTCAATCACACACCCATCCACTCTCACATTCACACCTAGGGGCAATTTAGAGTCACCAATCAACCTATGAAGCATGTTTTTGGACGGTGGGAGGAAGCCTGAGTCCCCGGTGAAAACCCACGCATGCACGGGGAGAACATGCAAACTCCACACAGAAAGGTCCCAGCCGGGATTCGAACCGGGGCCTTCTCGCTGTGAGGCAAGAGCGCTAACCACTGCGCCACCGTGCAGCCCCTAAATTATATTTATCACCGATATTAAGGTTTTATTTTCTAGTGTCTCTGCACAGATGGTCCACTGCAAGTAAATTGACCATTATTTTGGGTGCAGAAAGTTGTTCTGCATTTTTGTGTTGTTGAAAGATTTGTTGTTTTCCTGTGTTTTCTGGGTCGGACAGTCATTTTTCCGATTCCGCTTCTCTTGAGGTTTTCCCTGAGGGACATCACTCCATTGGTGCAAATTAGGGATGGGCAATATATTATCGGTATCGCCCCGATTTAAAATATTCCTCCTATATGTGCTACCGATGTTTCTCTTGTGCTGACCGCTGGTTATAGCAAGAGCAGCGCTCTGTTTAGCACGGGCTTGCTCCCCCCTCCCCGTGTACTTCTTGCGTCAGACTCTAGACGCACATGGGGAAGGGGGTCAGAGCAAGCTTTGGCTGTTCAAGCAACTCAAAAATCTCCCTCCCAAATCATCCTATATGGTCGTATGGCTCAGCCCTCCTCTACGTCCCTTTTTGACGTTTGGGGTAACGCCAAATCGTCATTTTTCTACCACATACCCCTGTCTTGCTGTGTCGCGTGACATAAAATGGCTGCTTGGACCGCTAGCTATATTAAAAGCAAAGCTAGCAGACCACTACCTATATTGAAAACAAAGCTAGCAGACTGGTAGCTATGTTAGAAGCAAAGCTATCAGACCGATATCTATATTAAAAAACAAAACTAGCACACCGCTAGCTATGGTAGAAAAAAAGCTAGCAGACCGCTACCTATATTAAAAACTAAGCTAGGAGACCACTAGCTATGTTGAAAACATAGATTTGTGAAAAACAAAGCTAGAAGACTGCTAGTTATGCCAAAAAAAGCTAGCAGACTGCTAGTTATGTTAAAAACTTAGCTAGCCCAAAGCTAAAAGCCAGCTATGTTAGCAGTCTGAGCTTTTAGCCCAAAGCTAATAGCAAATTATAGCCAAACAAAAAGACGTTTTTGAAAAGTCTCTTTGGAGAGATGAGAACCAGTGAGGAACCTGAAGAAGAACCTTCAACTTCAAAGATAAAATACCATAAAGTTGCTGTTTACAGACAAAACCATAAGTCTTCCTCGAAATATGTATTTATATATTCATTGGTGTCCATGTACCAAGCCGCTCTGCACAATGTACGGCGACAGACTCCAATGTTTCACATACGATAACAATGATAAAGTTACAGACGGATTCACGTTTATTATTATATTTAGAAAATACCAGTTTTACGATTTTGTTTTTTTTAATTATTATTCATAACATCTGAAACACTGGAGACAGCTGAGGTTAGCATCCAGTTGTTAGCATCCACTTTGATCCATCACTTTGATCCATTCATCCACTTTTTTGGCGCAGCGGATGGCTGCCTCAGTGTGTTGGTGTGCGTTGGGCACCATCATCACCAAGACAAA
>NC_050514.1:6590676-6602125 GCF_002922805.2 Oryzias melastigma
AGATGGCTGCCTTGGTGTGTTGGTGTGCGTTGGGCACCATCATCACCAAGACAAATTCCTCATATGTGTAATCATACCTGGCAATAAAGTTGCTTCTGATTCTGATTCTGATGTTAAAGGGAAAATCTTTATCCCAAAGTCGATGTTTAAACCAGCAACAAACAAACTAATGGAACGCATCTTTATGCAAGACTACAAAGTTTTACGTTTATATTTTAAAATATTTCACACACCTCGGTGCGTAACAGCTACTGGGGCTTTTAGGTTCAACTTTAAATACATGCCACCAACAAAATCCTGCTTTGGATGCATTTAAGTATGTGACGGCAATGCAGTAATGAGCATTTTAGCTGCACGTATTAAGTGTGAAAAACATGAGCTTTGAATATTAAAGCTAAGTTTATACTTTTATTTTGATAGTTTCTATTTTGGATGCATGTTTGTACTGTTTTTGGCAATGTTTGTTAAATTTCTTAAAAAAAGTAAATCTCTAAACTTTGTTATTCTAGACACTTAAAAATCGGTATCAGCAAATATCGAAAATTGGTCACAGTTGCGGGGAAAATATCAGTTATCAGTATCGGCTTGAAAAAATTATATCAGCCAATCCCTTGTGCAAATGTGTCTAAAATTAGACTGAAATCCAGTTTTGAACAAGATCTCCAAAATGTTCTGTTTTAAAATATAATAATGTTTCAACTGAAGTTAAAGCATGTTTTCATTTAGATTATATGGTATTGCTTTCTCTTATGAGGTGGATTATCTAAATACTTCACACATCGGCCCTTCAATTGAATTTTAGAACCCTTTGTGGCCCACGAGTCAAAAATTTGGCCCACCCTGCCCTACAGGGTTTTCATGAGCACTTTAGCAACAACTTCCCAGTTTGAATTTAGTAATTTATACAGGAGGGGGATAACATTCAAAGGTCATAGTACATTTTCATAAAGAGAAATTTTGCATGACTTTGTATTCATGCATTGTCCCATTTCCACCACTGCACATGAATACCATCACCTTTCACTCTGCATTTCAATGGGACTACGTTTCATTTTCAGAGGATTTTTATCAGCCTTTCTCCAACGGTCAGATCAGGTTCAGGGTTTTGTTGTGTCTCCACAGACCCGTGTGTCTCTCAGCTCTGCCAATTGATTCTAATCTTCTACAGGATCTACTCGTCTCATCAATTCTGAACTTGAACCACAGCAGCTGGATTGGTCGCTTCACTGGAACCGCGCTCTTGATTGGCTCAGCCGCTTTCTTCATTAGAGAACGCTTGGAAGGCGAGATGACCTCTGGGGGGGTTCCAGAGCAGGTTGTGATAAATTACTTTTTTTCTTCATCGACACCCCCCCGTCCTACACACACACACGTGTGCACAACCCATAGTTGTGTAGAGCCACAGCACAACTCCATAACAACCAGCTGCTGGTGGGTGTGGCCTCACACAGCTTTATCACAAGAGCTTATTGTATACACATAAACGGATTTTAGCAGTTTATAAAAATTCAAATGATGTGTAACCTAATTAAAAAACAGCAGGATGGCATAAGAATGCTGTGGAACAATGACAGCAGGAATGCTGCTGCTTCTGGGCCCTCCACCTTCGGGGTGGACCTGCATCATATCACTAGTCTTAGTGAGGATGCCTTCCTCGATTTATACAAAAGCCTCTCTCAGATTCACACCAAACTAACTGAAGAAATCAGGCTGCACCTGGACTGAAGGTTCACACACAGAAACACTCATATTTTAATGAAACACCAAACATAACTGATGACTCACAAAAGCTACGAGTGTGGCCTGAAAGGAGTTTTATTTTTCAGGACTGCCTTTCTGCACTCCGTAAAACACACAATTTAATACGGTTTGACATCTTCTGCATGCTGCATTGGCGACTCTGGAGCCACATGTGGCTCTTTTACCCCTCCACTGTGGCTCTTTGGTTAAAAAAAATGTTTTTAATAATTGAAAAAGTAACTGTAAAGGAAAAAGTAAGTCTGTAGTAAAGTTAAAAAAAAAAAAAGTAAATTAACTAAACTTTATTCATCTCTTTCACAAACAGTTGAAGGACGGTATGAATCATTCAACCAGGATCCTAACAACAGTGGCTGTAATTCTATATCAATCCATCAGTCCCTTATCATCGTCATTCTGACACATTTGTGCTCAATCTTGAGCTTCATTTATCACAGAAAATTAATTTATTGTCAGTAAGCACAACCAGAATTAAAGATATGTGAAGTTATAATTCACTAGGTCATAAAGCAGATTTTCTATTTCTGAACAAATGGAAAGATTTAAAGTGTTGCTCATGGTTTTAATCTATGGTATGTGTTACAGCTGTGGCCGTATTTGGCTTTGGTTTTTCTTATGTTCTGTGTTTTTTTGTCAGAGTGGGACTTCTTTGTGTTTGGTGGATCTTTGTTTGTGTGTCTCTCTTTTGATTTGTTTGAGGTGTGGTGCTGGAGGTCGTGGCTTCCCTTTGGTTCAAGCTTCAGGAGGGAGCCTACAAAAATGTCATTTGGACCTTCAGCCCTTGAGAAGGGAGCTGGGCTGCAACCTGTCCCCACTGCAGCTCGGGGGTCTTCACCTGGTTTACTTTGTGCGCACTTTGTAGTTTCTTTGGTATTTTGTTTAGGTCCCACTCTATGTTTAGAGTTGGTTTAAGTTAAGTGAAGCTGTAGGGGTGAACTGCCATTTTCTTTAGTAAATGTTTTCTCCTGTTTCTGTTAGTCCAGGGAGGTTAATGTTTGTCATTGTTTTACCTTTTCTTTTGCAGGTAAGCTCCCTGGGTTGAGTTAGTTGGGGTTTTGTTTGTTATTTTGGCCTTGGTTCACCCTGAAGCCTTTTGCTTCACTTTTAGTCATTGATTGATTGTTCTTGTAAATGTTATATTTTTATGGAGACAACTCTCTTTGTGTTTTTGTTACTAATTTTACTTTTATTTACCTTTATGCTATACCCTAGACTAAATGGGGCATAACAGTATGGGTCACTTCATTAGCTCTAATTTAGTTTCTGTTTGTTATATTTATGACTTTTGTGGCTGAAATGCACCAGAAACGGTTAAAAAAAACAAAGTTTTATTTTTTTAGAGTATACACTTCCTACTGCATTTGATGCATTGACATGATCCTATAATGTAGGATGTCTTATTTTGGAAGGAAGCAACACTTTGTCAAAAGTTAAACCATTTTATTTAAAAAATATATTTTCTGTTTTTATTAATGCATAAAACATACAATAGTTCATTTTAATATATCATGACAGTCGCAAAAATAAATATAAATCCGTATCTTATTCTTCTAAAGGGTGAGTGAAGACTTTATGGATCCTACTGGGTTCTGGGTGGTGAGAAATCGACCCGAATGGCTCTTTAAGTGTTGAAGGTTGCAGACCGCTGATTTATGTCAACTCAGAACTAGCATTAGCCGTCCTATTGGAATCATGTTGTAAGTTAGCATCAAGCTAGTGGACTTTAGCATTATGCGTTGGATTAATCGCTGCTTTTATGGATCGATTGTTGATCTATTAAGCTTAGATCGATTCTGATCGATTAATCAGTTTTACCAACCCAGCTCTATTACCAACATTTATTGATTTGGTTTTTTTTCATGCTTTTAAATAAAGTTTGTTTCCAGTAGTAGTGAGGAGTTGATCAAGGAAATGACAAACAGAAATGTCTGCATGAAGCCATACTGCTATAGTTAGCTTCAAATATTCAGGATCCAGAACGTTCCACCCAGAGTGCTGTGTGTTTGATGTAAAGAATCTAAGTTCCCAGTCGCTGCAGCTCTCAGTCTACAGTCTACATGCAGCAGACACTTTTACAGACGTCTCCACGTGTGCAGCTTTTACATGTCTGAGTGTTTGTTCGTGTGCCTTTCATCTGCTGCATCAAAGTTCCTCAGCTTCTCTTCCACAGTCCCACACTGTGACTGTGTGGGCCCCTCTTATCGCTGCAGCGACAGGGGGTCTCTTTAGCAAAAAAACCCTCACTTTCTCTTTACATCCATCAGCCTGCATCAGCACCCCCACCACCTCCAACACCAGCAGGATGCGCCACAGTTCAGTGAGCCAGCACAGGCTGTTGGTGTTAAACTGTTAACAATCGGCCGCCAACAAGCGAAACAGCTGGAGGGAAAATCTCACTGGGTAAGCAGTAAATTAGGCTCCAAACCCAACAACTCCAACCGCCTCAGACTAGCAGGAAGTGGAAGAATCCTTTTACCCTTTCACGGAAAAGCAAACATGCCGTCATGGCGTGTGCTTTGATTGGATCCTGTTTGGGGAGGAGATGTTAATGTTTCACTCTGCAGACAAAAGCAGAATGACTAAAGACTACACCAGGCACATGAAAGGAGCACAGATTAAAGACGGAGAACATTTAAGATACATATTACTGGGAGAAAAAGAGACATGCAGAGTAAAAATTGGCCAATTTTGGAAAACCCAAGGTCAGTGAATGCCTCACACCAAATCAGAGAGGAGCACTGAGGCAGAATTCAGCAGATCCTTATATTTTACATTATTTGTTGCTGTCTGAGTAAAACTAAACAGTCCCAAACCTGGATGATAGAGCTCTGAAGTTAGAAGAGGTTAAGTAAGAGATAACTGTAGAAATAATTACTGGATGGATAAATCACTACTCATTTGACTTATCCTCTGGGGGAGCGGTGAGCAGCAGACTCAGCCGCGCTCCAGAACCACTTGGTGGTTTAACCCCCCCAATCCAACCCCTTATTGCTGGGTGTCAAGCAGGGATGCACTGGGTCCCGTTTCACCGTCTTTGGCATGACTCAGCGTCTTTGAACCCACAACCTTAAAGTCTCAGGGCGGACACTCTACCACAAGGCCACTGAAATGCTTCTACAGTTTTATTCTTAATTCGATCCGTGTAGAATCTTAAATTTTGTGCAGTTGCTATTAAAATGACATTTAAAAAATGTCTTCTAGTGTGAATTAAAAGTAAAAATCTATATTTAATCAAGCTGCTTCAAATCATAAACTTTTGAGTTCAAACCAAATTAGTGTTTTGGGAATGACACTGAGATATATTTATTTTTATTTCATCATGACAAACTGGGATTTCAACATCCTGAAATGTCCCTGACCACCTATAGAAAGAGGCGTGGTCTAAATAATGGTTGATCAAACAGTTAAAGACCTACTCTGATGAAAATGTTGTTTTTTGGTGTTTTTAACATGTTGGTGCATTATTCCCACAATGGAGGACAAATATAAAGAAAATTAAACTCCAAATTGAATTCCTGAGTATTTCTTGATTCAAGCTGTTGTGAATCAGGAGCAGATGAAAAAAAGACGTTTGAAAGAGATCGTAGCAGTTACATAAGTGATACAATCGGTGGGCCTCCAGCTCTCTGCTCCATTCTGATGCATCCGTTTGCAGACAAATAGATCCATGAACGTTTTTGTTAGGAATCTGGACCAAAACTATACGGCTGGATAGCCGTTCAACGGGAGAGAGTGTAAACAAAGGCATGATGGGAAATCAGTGCAGTACTCTGCCCCGCCCACAACATTCCTGATGAACTCTGCCGAAACTTTGTTCTAAAAAAAACAAAGTTTTGTGTTTTGTTTTTTTTGTTGCTAAAATCAGCATAATCATAATTAAAAGACGACTGGGAAAGATTTAAAAATAGTTAAAAAAATGACCAGAGTGGGATTTTAACTAAACTGAGACATCATCTTCTTAACTGACTTATTCAGATTGTAAAAAACTGATCACAGTTCAGAGATTTGAATAAACATTTAGAATTTTGTGGTTAAAACAACCTTTTATTTTGAAAACTTTGCACTTTTACAAGTTGACACATTTTTCCCGTTTGTAGAACTCTGCAGAATCTGCCGCTAAATTAAAAAGAAAATCTAATTTTTATCATTTTTATTTTAAATTTATACCAGCTGCATCAGACGGATGACATCTGTTTTACTCATTTTTACCATCACTTAGCGAGTTTCAGCTAAGCCCCCCCAGTGAAATGTCCTGGAAACGGGCTCACTTCATGAGGTTACCTTCATATTTTGAGCAAAAATGAAACATTGGGAGTCACACCCGACTACCTCAGCGCCTCATGCATGTGTGTACTTCTAAACATTGATCTCTGAGTCTTCTATCAGGCATTGAACGCAACAAATCAATACAAAATAAATCCAGTCAAGCATTCCAAGACTTTTGCTTTAGTTAAAAAAACACACCAGAAAAAGGAAATATTTTAAACATTTAAATAAATGATTCAATCAACTTTATAATTCAATATTTTTTGATTCAATTGTCAGCTCATGAAGATTCAAACTCCTGCTCAATGTGAGCGTACAGACAGAGCAAAGGAAAAAAAGACAAGAACGTAAAGTAGACATGGAGTCTCTTCTCCGCCCACTTCCTGAATAAATATTTGATCAGAGGAGCTGTGATGGGTATTGATCTACGTCTTTATTGACTGTGATCACTCTTTAGAAAACACAAATCAGCCATCTTAAAATGATTAAACCTGATTGGAAGGTCAGCAGTTTCGACTGTTTTGCAATGTTCTGAAAACATACTTGTGCCAGTCTCTCCAGTCCAAAAAAACAGTTCCAGCTCCACGTTCCCACTTAGGATGACATTACTGTAGCGCCCTTGGGCCACATGTTGGGTCAGCCAGCTGCTGTCTGTCAGAAATGATGGGAACCACCAAACCATCGCAGAATCTGATAATGGCGGAGCGGCCTGGTGTGAGGTCAAACGCATTAGGCTGACCCGAGAGATCTGTGAAGAGGAGAAATCCAATAAAGCTGCAACAAGCTCCAAGTACCGGACACTTGAAAGGATGACGGCGTGTTTAGATGAAATCTCTCACCAAAGCTTATTTTCACAGACGATTAAGTTGTTACAGGCAGATTAAATAATAGCAAATCCATGAAATTGACGGTGTGTGAAACTGCCTACAGAAGATATAATTAAATGAATTTATCTTAGGACTTTCATGTGTACACAAGAAATTTCTGGAATAGATGATGTGAGAAATGGTAAGATGTGAGATAAATTTATTTACAGCACATTGAAGTTACAGCAACGAAAATCTGTATTCAAAATCTTTACTGATTTTTAGTGCTAGTTTGAGCAAATAAAGAAATTAAAGAAAAGGGGCAAAAAAATAAAGTCTTATTCACAACTGCCCTTATGGGCAGACATGGGCTGTCTGCAGGTGAAACATAATCAGACCTCTGCCTGACACACAGGTGACTCACAGAAAATATCAAGCTGATTACCTGGATCAGGTGAGTTTGCCAAGAAGAGCTTCAATGGCAGACTAGTAGAAAAACCAACACATTCTCACTCCCAACTCATCACATGTTGACGTTTGGTCAAGGACCCCTCCGCGTCAAAAATGTATGTTTGGGTGTCCCCAACTCGTCGTTTTGTGACATGGTGGCTGTTTCCGTTAAATCACTGGTCCCCAGCTTCCAGGCCGCAAACCCATCCAGTACCGGGATGCAGAGAGCACTGGTACCCTAACCTAGTACCAGTACCCTAACCCAGTACTGGTACCGTAACCTGGTACCGGTACCCTAACCCAGTACTGGTACCCTAACCTAGTACCGGCTCCAAACCGCGTCCAGTACCGCGTCCGGTGCCGGGCTAGAGTACCGGTACCGGACGGGATACTGGATGCATCTGGACGCGGACTAGTCCTTGGGATGCATCTGGTACTGGTACCCTACCCCGGCACCAGACGCAGAACTCGACCCGAACCTTACCCAGCACTGGTACAGGTACTGGACCCAAGCTGGTGCCAGATGTGACACCGGACCTGAACCGGGACCTTGTGCGAACCGGTACTAGGTTAGGGTACTGGTGTGCTCTGTGTCCAGTACTGCATCCAGTACTGCATCCAGTGCAGGGTTAGAGTACCGGAACCGGCCGTGTCCCAAGGACCAGTCCGCATCCAGTACTGTATCCCGAGGGTTGGGGACCCTTAATTTTACGAACAGCAAGCACGTGAAAACTAACGAGTCTGGGCCACCCAAAACGTCAGTAAGTGACGCGGAGAGGTCCTTAACCACAAGTCAATATGTGACGAGTGGAGGATGAGAATGTTTGGAAGACAAAACCTGCAGCGCCTGTGCGGGTCAACCCCCATACAGGTGCATGTGATTAAGCCTTAAAGTTCAGATATAAAAGTTAAAAAAATGACCCAATCATAATCAATAATCCTGGTATCATTGATGTGTCAATGATGAATTGATTCCAACCGCCTGAATGTTCTCGCTCCATCTCAGCATCGCATCTCGACGCTCTATACTGCCTTTATTGGTTTAAGTAACTATTCATTATGTTCTGGCAGCATTATGTTTTAATGTTGTTTGGTTATGCTGAGTGCTTCTGACTGATAATATTTACCGTACAAGTGGGAAATATGAAACTAAGGGTAAGTGAATCTCATTGTGTTGACGTTATGAGCAACCGTTATAGTGGAGCTACAGACTGGAGTGAGCACACAGACAAATAAAAGATGAAGAGTTCATAAAAATCATTTAGCTTTTGGTCCAACATGGATTAAGGTCATTTGACAGTGTCAAGGATTATGTAAGAAACAAGAGAGAAACCTAGTATTACACATCGACTGTATATGACAGCTGAACTGAGTACCCCCTTTGTGTTCCAAACAGGAAGTTGGTTCCAAGAAATCAAAAACCCATACACTTCTTTCAAGGCACCAGACTGGCCAATCAGATTCCTCAGTTAAAGTATGTAGTGTCTGCTGGCCCAGATTATGATTGGGTCATTTTTTTAACTTTTATACCACATACCTCTGATTGACAGGTACGTTTGACTGACAGATTTCAGACCAATCACTGCATACTGATGATGTCTGGCATCAACATTCCGGCGTCCATTGACGTCACATTCATTCAGTCCAGTTCTCATTTACAGTCAGTGGTATTGCATTAATATTTTTGATAAACAAATATTTTTTTTGAGGAAATAATTGTTGAAAATTAACCAAAGCACAAACCAATCAATCGGATAGATCAATTGGATTTTCTGAGTGAAGCAAGAACTCCATTTAAAATGTAGATGCATCCTTTAACATAACTAATAGAAGCAGTGCATAAGTAGGTAATAAAATGAAGTCATTGATCTACACCAGTTTAATATTCTAACATAAGCTCATTAACTCATCTTTGTCTTTGACCTGAGAAACTTTTCTTCATTTACTGGTGCATTTGCTGCATGGAGGGACAGCTGTGGATGATCTGGTGTCCTTTTCTAGGTCCTTGATTCCAAGCAGGACGCCAGATTCTGGTCTCAGCAGCTGTGCATAAACCATACCTGGATCAATAGCGGCAGAGAGGCTGTATTGATTTTGCGTGTAAGTGATACTTGCATGGAGGTTGTTATGGGAAAGGATATTTGGTGGATTAGGGAAACGTTTGGTCTCATGGTAATGCTGGACAGCCGTGTGTTTCATGGCCATAAAGACGTTCTGATCCGACACTCAAGCCTGACTCCTTTTTTCTAAACCTTTTACATTCTGTGTCCTAGATTAACCTCTGTGATTATTGTAAAAAATCTTTGAGTAGAAGTAAATTTGTAGGGCAAAGTTCCTATTGACTGAGAGCTGCATAGATAATCAGATCATTTTAAAAAAACCTGCTGCTATATATGTTTTTCTGGACATTAGGGATCAACTTTCTAATTATCCTGCAGTTTACAGCAACAATCTACAATATCCTTTTTTTATATACAATCTATTGTTGTCTTTATTATGCATTTTCTTCAAGCAAAAACTCTTTGATCACCTTTGGAATACTATTAAAATGTATTTAAGACCGCAACTCTTTGATTGATTGATTGATTGATTGATTGATTGATTGATTGATTGATTGATTGATTGATTGAAACAATAAAAGTGAAACTATGGAGAGAAAATAGACTCACCCCAATTTGTGCATGCATAATTCTTGATTTGTAACTCATACAATACATTATGTGCAAAATTATGAAATTCAAAAAAATACAAAATACAATTTACACATGCACAAATTAAAATTATAACAGCTTGAAACTAATTACACACGCAAATCATTAAAAAATTATGCAAGAATTGCTTATTACAAACACAAAAGCACATTTACGCACAAATCTGATGTGAGAATATTTGTCCGTGCGTTTAAATGCTGCTAGAATGCTGGGTCATCAGAGTTTTTTTTTATCAGCCACTTTGATCCTTGATTGTGAATAATATCTGGTGTATCAAGCCGTTGTAATTTTAATTTGTGCATGTGTCAATTGTATTTTGAATTTTTTAAATATCATAATACAATCAAGAATTATGCACGTACAAATCCAAAGTTTCTCACAAATCCAAAGACATACACAAATCCAAAGTTATGCAAAAATCAAGAATTACACACAACCAAATCAAGAAATCCACATGCACAAATTGTGGTCAGTCTATTTTCTCTCCATATGAATGAACCAATTCTGACAGAGTGAAAGAGGCTTTTCACATTGGCTTTGCACCAGTGTGTAACACATTACTAAGAGTTAAATATCAGCACAAATCTGCTTTTCAGAATCAACTGGAACTACTTTAATTACATAAACGGTTGAAGAGTTACTGAAATCAAAAGAATGTTACACTAGAACTAAAGCTCTGATGTTAAAGTTCACTTCAATATTTAACAGGATGGAAAAATAAAAATAAAAGCTTTTTTAAAGAATCTATTGGTTTACATTTATTCTAAATATTATGCAAGCAAAAGAAACTTTACAAAACAATCAAAAAAATACTTGAAAGCAGGTTAAATGTTACCAAAGAGCACATCGATTCTGATAGTTACGGCCTGGAAAGCTCACCTTCCCCCTCCCCTGTTCTTGGTTTGGAGCTTCCAATCCAAACAGAACTGTTTTCATCTCTATTCTAATTTGCAGATTTCCACTCAAGGATGAGGTTAGAAGGCTGTAGAGTGGGCAGGGCTGAGGGAGACCGGCTCAAAGCAACCAAGAGACCCTCCACTTCCACGAGCAGGGCTACAGATGAAAAACAGCACCTCTTTTCCCTCAACCCTCCTTATCACTTGGAAAACTCCTGGTGTGTAAAATTGAATTCCAAATGTATTTTTCAGGAGGAAGGAGAGAGGGCAGCAGGAGCCGGGACAACCTCTTTAAAATGATGCTCTGCAGACTCAAGATAACAGTCCCATTGTCTGTTTAGAACAAAGAGTGAAGTGAAGGACCCACATGACACTCTGGAGCCAAGTTAGACCCTCACCCTGAGCTGTGCTGGTCAGATGGACCGACAGCAGAAATGAATAACACAATTCTGTCATTAAATCATTTATGACCAACATATTCTAAATTGGGCAAAAATATATGCACATATAACTACACACACATATACACACATATATACATTTACATGTAAATATATATATA
>NC_050514.1:6602254-6608766 GCF_002922805.2 Oryzias melastigma
TATATATATATATATACATATATAGATATGGATACGTATACAACATTTTCATTGAGGTGGATGCAGTTTTTTCAAAAGTCCCAGACATAATAGTTCCTTCACGATCCATTTCCACCTGCTACAATAATCAAAGGTTTGTTGGACGTCTGTGCTTGTTGAGAGGAAATCCCATCACAGCAGGAGTGGACTGCAGCACCTGTTCATCAGCTGCCTACCTCCCCTGATCCAGACTGAACCAGACCCCGCCCACTGACCTCCTGGATGTGGATTACAACCCTGTGCAGGCCGGGACAACCTGACAATCTGGCATCCTGCTGGTTGTGTCACTGATACACCGCGTCACTGAACACTTAGGACAGAAATGTCTTTTTTCCTGTAGGTTTCAATCGTTTTATCCAATAGTTCTAACAATGGACTAAATGAAATAATAAAGCATCAATAGCTTGAGCCTCGGCGGTCCATCGCGTCTGTGCCACCTGTCCTTCGCCATCCTTCAGGGTGGAGGGAGAGGGTGATGACCAGATGGCTATGGAGGCTCGACCAGCATCTCCAGCGAGCAGCATCCTCCCAACCCCCAACATGACAAGTTTCACCTCCACCCTCCGCTTCCCTTCCCCCTAAAGTCCAAACCCCTAAGCCCCATTGCTCGTCAGTGCTGCATGACTGGACAAACACAGTCCTCCACAAAAATTAGCCCCTCCACCTTTCCTCTGCAGCTCCCGGTTTGTGAGGGAAGCTTAAGACGAGATCTGAAGGCCATCACTTTCCCTGAATACCGTCTCCTGCTGATTTCTAGCAGCTGAACTGAAACCCTCAAAGTTTGTGTTAATGGTAAAAGTTCATCTCTGATCTTCAAACAGGAGTTTCCAGCAGCTTCCAGACCTGCTCCTTCGTCAACACACCGTCCACTGGTAATTGATCCAACTTCTGCCAGATGACAGCATGCTGGGAGCTTACCACGCACAATCAAAAACCGTCAATAATAAATTATCATCTCTATTTATATTTAGGTAAAACGCTGGTCAAAGTGGATGCTGAGCAGCACAGGAAATATCTCGCTTTAAATATGGAAAAAAAGCCAATCTAGCAAATAATACTTGAACATTTTCCCGTGGAAACTTGAGTTTTATTAATGTTCTGTTGTGAATGACATAATATCGTATTTAAGAGTCTTAGTTCTCAATCAAATCATAAAAAAGACCATACCTGCAATTAAACTTGTTATAGACAAGATATAGACAAGACATTAGTGCTGTCATGCGATTAATTTTTGTGTGATTATTTAATTGTAACTTGTAATTAATTAATCTATTTTAATCACAATGTAATCTCATAATTGCTGTTAAAAGCTTCATTTTGAGGTATTTTCCTTAAGTAAGAGATCAAAATAAACTAAAAATGTGGCTTTATTTTTTTATTTTTTATGAAAGACTTCAGACCTTTACACCACCGAGAGGTTATTTTCATTAATTATTTTTTACTTTATTCTACAGTTTCCTACAAAAGCAAGACAGGAGAAAAGACACGAGAGTGATTTTACAGTTTCCTTTAACCTATTTGGATGAATTGGATCATTTTTTAAAGACTAAAACAAAGCAGAAAAGAAATAAGGAGAAACTATAAAGGAAGAAATGAAACACCGTGGAGGATTTGAACTATTCAGACTTTGGACTGTTATTTTTTAAGAGAAACTTTTGCTTCATCATCTTGACAAAAACAAGCGCTGAGAGGTGAACTTTCCCTCTAAAATAATGCTTTATGTAAACTTTTCATGACGATCACTTTTCTTAAAAAGGAGCTAGAACGGTCACGGTTCGTGTGCGAGCTGCGCACACGGCGCCAACGCTGTTACCATGACAATGCAAAACCCTCCAGTCTGCTTTTTCAAAAAAAACATTTTAAACTTAAATACAACAGGACTAAAGTTATAATAATTTATTTACTATTTGCATATTTTTTAAATAACTATGTATGAGCGTGATAAAATGCTCCTCTAGGTATGCAAGACACAGTAGTAACCATCCGACGCAAAAATGAGATTAGGGCAATTTAAAAAAAATATCTGAAATTAATTAATTGCAATTAACGTAAAAAAGTGACAGTCCTAATTATAGTCTCTTATTTTGAAATACAAGATTGATCTAATCAGGAACTTTGACCAGAAAACTGCTTCCTCTTTTACCCTGCATGCACTTTGCTACAGGGTTCATTCCCAGTCACCAATGAACAGTATTCTATTTGATTTGATTTATGCTCTTTGTTGTGAACTGGGAGCTTCCATGGACACGGCGTTGAGGCTGATTTCTCCAGGGACTTTATCCAGGATGGAGGACACGCAGCCGAAGCTGGAAAGCGGTCCGGGATTAAGTCCATCTCCAGAAAGAAACGTTCGTCTCTGAGTTAATGATGAGGTTGAGGGAGTGAAACCGTTCATATTGGAGGTGATCAAATGGATGATGGGAAATGGGGGTGGACTCTGTGCCTACAATTCTTCCCACAACTCGGAGGTGAATTTCTAATGAACTCCTGCTGCTTTGCAGAAACTATGTCCTTAAAAAAAAACGACACAAGTTCTTTGATTTTATCTAAAAATGTTATAATCATAGAAGACCACCTGGAACAATTTCACAGTAGATCAAAAGAGGATCAAAGCGGGACTTTAAAATTAAATCCATGAAACTTATCTCAAAGAGTAAAATGAATGGTCCTCTAATGAAAATATGCCCTAAAAAGTGAGTTACAGAGACGCATTATATTTATTTACATTCACTGAGTTTAAAGTATATTGGTGATAAATGTTTTAATGAGAGAATTCTTCCATTTGTTTCCTTTTTTTGGTTAAAAACAGCCTAATCCTTTTTAAAAAGACCACTGGGAAAACTTTTACAACAGATCAAAAGATGACCTGAGAGTGGCTTGAATTTTTCCTCCGTTGCTAAGGAAATCCAAAAATTACTTTTTCCAATTTTTATGAAACTAATGTCAATCTGTTCAGTGACCTCAGGGAAACAAAACATAAAATGGTTGCTATGGAGATAAAACCAACAGAAAAGCTGCCATTTTGAAAAAAAGTGCTTTGTCAATCAATTTCTCACATACATGTCAGACCAGCTATACAGAAAGAGAAGGGGGGATTTAGGGGTGCATAGTGGCTGCTTAGCAAGCGGCTTTAATTTTTTTTTTTTAAGTTTGCAATACTTTTACATTTAAAACTGTTTTAAAATTTCATTATCTGTTTTCTAATTAAATCTGTTCACTTCTTCACTTTAGGCTGATCCTGATCTGAACCCATGAAAAACAATCATTCTTTTATTTGTGAAAAAAAAAAAATCGCTGAGAATTTCTAAAATTAACTTTGCCTGAAGGCACAAATACATTTAACTCTAACACAAAACCCAGATTCTCTGCAATCCAATCCTTCCCTGAAGTACACTCTGCTTTTCTACATGGATCTGTCTCAATTAACGCGAATACGTGCAACAGTAAACCCACAAAAATATCAACTAAATCCAATTCCCTTTCACAGACAGACATGAGGACCTTATACAGGACTTCAGTCTCACAGATACTCAGCATGAAGACTCAATCCTACCGCATGGAAACCAGCAGGAACTCAACAATCCTACTATATTGGTCTTCATTTATTGAAGATGCTGATGTTCATGATCAGTGCAGAGGAGAGGGAGAGCATCAGGCTTCATTCTGGCAGCTGCATAGAGGCTTTTCATGAAACCTCAACATGTTAGGACAAGCAAACGGAGGAAGACTGCATAATAAATATCATTTCAGTCATATTCTCGGGTAATGCAACCACAGCGCAAAGACCGAACACGTAGAGTTGTAGAACCTGAGCTCCATGCAGCATCTGAACAGACAGAAAACATTTGCTTTCAGTGGGACACTCGACTGCGCAGGAAAAGCAGCAGCTGGGAATTTAGTCACATTATTTAATATTCATGTTCTACATGTCCTCAGGAGACTCATTTAACACACCTGATCAAATCAATAATTCACAGGGAAATAATCAAAAAGACAAAAAAACAAGAATCTGCCGTCTAACATGTTTGGAGCTGAAGAAAACTTCAAACCATATTTGGGTTTTTTCCTAAACGCATCTACAAGATTCTTTTTTTCTCTCATTGAGAACAAAAATGAACAAATTGGATTTGTGATAATAAATTCGCTTGTGGAAACACGACAGTTTTCAAAAAACTCACATTTATTGAAAAAATGTTTTTGCGCCTGAAGGACGAGCTTTTTGAGGCATATCGAAATTGACATATTTCACAAAACTGTAATGGAAACTCTTTTTTTAATAAAATGAGTCATGTGACCAGCAACCAGATACCACGCTTAGCGGGCACCTGAAGAAGTCCCACAGCATCACACAGTTCATCAGAAGTTCAGAGTGTTATAGGAATTGTTGGATCCACAGCTCCTCTGTAAAATCACCAACCACCATTTCCCAAAATCGCTTCATCCGTAGCCGCCGTAGACGCCGACATCTCCTTTGATAGGTGATGATGAGCACTAGTGCCGTACCAGAAATTTGAACGCATCTGCGGAAAATTAAAGAGTTGCTCATATCTGTCGCCATGTTTTTTGAATGACTGATCGCGTGAATTGGTTTGTGTTTATTCGTATAATTATGATTTAATGGAAACAGTTTGATTGCGAAATTGCTTTTTCAACATTTTTGAAATTGTGTCCACCCTGAGACTGGAAGGTTGCGAGTTCAATTCCAGACAGTCATACTAAAGACTCTCAGAATGGGACCCTGGTTCACACTGTACGCGGAACTGCTGCGACGGTCGACAGGCGCTTGTGCTAGAGCTTGTTTTGTTTTTGCCATCATAGGTAATAAGTCAATAACCTAAAGATATGACCCCGTGTTTCTGCTAAAAGGATCTGATATCTGCCTCTCATCCCCGCCCACTCGCTTCGGAATCGTCCGACTACGTTGATCTGTGTGGGTGCTGCGATTGCATGTTTATTTTCATCTCTGCAGACTGTTTAGATACGAAAACATGATCACATTTGTCAATCGCTGCATTATATTGAGAAAAATTGGTTATGTTTTAAAAATAAACCGTATTTTCCCATGTATTTTGATGCAATTTCCTGCCAGAATTGACGCAGAACGCTCGCGGCTCACGCACAAAATAGAGCAGAAGGCGAAACGATCCGCTGCCCCGCGCAGGCCCTCCGCGGAGGACCGCGCTTGGTGTGAACGGCACCATAGGTTAACATGGGCGCCGAATGGAAGCGGCGCTTCTGCGTCCAGTGTGAACCCGGCATTAAGGGGTTGGATGGGGGGTTAAACCACCAAATGGTTCTAGAGCGTGGCTGTGTCTGCAGCTCACCGCTCCCCCAGGGAATGGGTCAAATGCGGAGAACAAATTCAAATAATGGGACTTGATTTCTAGAATTCTGTTATAGTTTTGTCAGTCTATGCTTGCAAAGCTTGTCTGTTATCTCTATTTAAAATCACAGCAGTGAAAAGGCTTCATAGTAGTTCAGCTCAATTGAGAGCATTTGCCTTTCATACCCATTGGGGTATGAACGTGCTCTACTGGCTCACAAGAGTGGTCAACAATCTTAAAATGTTGTGACATTTTGCAAAATTGTGCCTCTATCAAGGGCATGTATAGGGCAGTTGTGACTAAAGCACTAGCTGGTTATCTACCATGTGAGCTTGGCTAGCAGCTAGCCTGACGAGTAGATTGATTGAATGACATTGGCCTGTCACTGCCCACAGTAGGGGTAGGTGGCAGCTGATGGATGTATGAATACGTCTCATGACAACTTTGAGACACTTGCTTTATGCCGACTCACAAATGCAGAGAGCCTCCACACATCTTCAAAAGTCCAGGTCTCTCAACCAGCTGATGTAAGTGGACTTACAGTGCATCACAGCTCCAGGTGGTTTAACCCTTAAACACCTGAGCTTTAGCTCCCATGTTGACATACTTTCTGCTATCAAAACTTTTCAACCATCTACACAAATAACGTAACTCTGGGGGATTTTCGTTGCAGAGAAAATGAGTTCTTTACAGTAGTGAACTGGATAGGCAAACAACGTACATTAGCAGATTCTGTTGCTGAGAAAAGCAGCTTTGTGGCATTGAGCCACACTTTAGTTTAATAATGTGTTGCACATCGGTGCAAAGCTGACATGAAACGCTGTTCGCTGCACGTCAGAATCAACTGATTCATGTTGATCGCTAAACTCTCAAAGATTTACCGTATGTCAAAGAGTGTGTGTGGTTTAAGCATTGTCTGCAACATGTCCAGTGCAAAACAGTTAAACCGTTGACTGTATGTGAGAACTGGAGTGAGTGAGTCTGATGTCATCTATAGAAAACGTTTCCTTCAAGCTCCAATGAAACAAAGTCTAATTCAGTCGCCTTTTTTTCGCGATACAGATGTCGTCATGTTATATCCAGATGACATCAGTAAGCAGTGATTGGTCTGAGTCAACATTTCTATGGCAACCACTCTCACCAATCAGG
>NC_050514.1:6608823-6618035 GCF_002922805.2 Oryzias melastigma
CTAATTCAGTTGCCTTTTTTTCGCGATACAGATGTCGCCATGTTAGATCCAGATGACATCAGTAAGCAGTGATTGGTCTGAGTCAACATTTCTATGGCAACAACCCTCACCAATCAGGAGTGAGCTTGTTGGAAGGCCACACCCCTACCACTTGAAAGCAGGCAACATGAAATCTGTGAATCAAACGTTTGAATGTTGGACATGGGAGACAGTGGGTCACCACATACTTTTATTAAAGCAACTGATTGGTCAGTTTAAATCATGAATGAGTTGCACTACAGAAAAAAACATTGTAAAATAAATGAGGATTATCAAAAATATGTTTAGATAAAGTAGCAGAGTAAGAATGGTTATTCTGACAAATACAATGACTGAATAATAGCTGCTTATTTTTCTGTAGAAGTCTATGGAATTTTGACTTCTTGGAACCAGCTGGTACTTCCTGTTTGGAACATCTGGGGGGAGGGGTCACTCAGTCCAGTTCTCATATACAGTCAATGGCTTAAACCTGATTCTCCGGTTCTAATTTTTTAACAGACTGGTGTCAGTATCAGTGACCATCCAAGTACCCAAACACGTAAGCCCAACATAGACCGCTGATCTCTCTTTTACTGTGCACACTTTATACAGCAATGAGTGCAGGAGTCCTGGGATCATCCAGAACCCCAACCACAACACTCACCCTGAAGGGCAGCAATGAGCAGAAAGGGGGTAAATACAACTGCCTGGACTTCAAATTCAATACATCCAAAACAAAAGAGCTGATGAATTATTTTAGAAAACAACAGCATCACCACTCAATGTGCAACAGAACAAATGAAGTCTTATAGATACTTTGGTTTAATCCTGAATCATGATTCTACAAGACTGAGAGCAGTTTTACCAACAATGAATTCTTGTATTCTTGTTTGAAACTTGTCAAACTCCAGATTGATCAGTCACTTCTGCTTATTTTCTATGGATGCTTCTTTTTTTTCAGACTGGTACTTCTTGCCTTCATTTCCACTGAAAAATCTTAAGAACTAAAGGTCCGTAGAAACTGACAGCACCGTATAGAAAATTATGGATATGTAGATATTTTAGGGATTTTTGTTACGTTCAGTGCATAATGACCCAATGCAATCTTTAGGACTTGATCCGAACTAAAGGACTTTCTCAGTCTGAATACACTCTAAATCGGACTTGCATCCAGAATTAAAGGAAGACTCACAAGAAGTGAACTGCTGCAGAAGTAAGAACTTCAGGAGACACCACAACCAGGACCTAAACTGATGATTTCTACTTTTTTGTGCACACAATAACCTCCGAGTTTTACTCTTTAGAATTAGGTAAATTAATAACATGTGAACTAAAACTTTGGCTTTTTTCCACTCAACCTCTTTCCTAAAACAGAATCCCGCTCTTCCACAACAATCGTACCTCACACTCAGTCACTTTTTTATTTGAGCTTAAAAAGTCATTTTCAGAAACTTGGGTTTTCATTACTGCCTTACATAAACTTCTATTAGACATTCTAATGTATGAAAATAGAGCTGCACAATGATGTCAGCTCATTTTCCACGATGAACCTCAGCGCTTTCATCAACCAAATCACAACAAACAAGCTGGTGGGGCCTCACTCACCCTTTTCTGGTCCTCCAATCCATGCAGCAAAGCTTTCCTCCTCTGGTGCTGATGCGGACTTCCCTCTGCTCCTGCTGCCATCTTCCCATAAGCTCTTCAAAAGCTCAACATCCAGCCTTTCCCAGAGGGAACGCACTTCAGTCTCCTTCACACGAATGTCTATCCCAAAGCTTGAGGAGCCGTCTGTCCATCAACTTTGTTCCAAAAAGAAGGTGATGCTGCTCGGTCTTTGGAGGGCTCCGGCCTCAGAGGCGTGCTGAGCCTCAGTCATGCTGTGCTCTGTGTGGTTGCTGGTGCAAAAGGGCAGGCCTAACGCAAGCATCTGGGCAACGAAAGGAGGCAGAGATTACCGAGAGGTGTTCTCTCCACAAGTGAACACGCAGTGTTACGAAAACCAGGAGTCATCTGGGTTCTCTTCCTGGACGGGACTTTGACTGTCTGTGGGGGTAAATATACAAAATAAATAGACTTTTACACCTGAGTTTTGTTTTGTTTTTTTTACTTAAATAATATCATTTTTATAAACTTAAGTTTTCATTGGCTCAAATAAAAGAGAAAAGAAAGAAGTCCCAATCTGAATTCTTCCCTTCTCCCTAGCCCTTCATTTGGTCCTCCAAACGGAGAGTTTTGAAAAAATAGTGTCTCATATTTCGGACGTCACTTTCGTTTGATGACGTCATCAATAATCGCCGGTCCGCTAGCTTTAGCGCTGAGCTTCTAGCGCTTGAATATACATAACAACAGCGGGTTTATAACTTTAAAAAGGTCGTGCTTCAACAAAAAGTCATTACTTACATTAAAATGTAAACATCTGTGGTTCAGAGTGCACCATGGAGAAAAGCGATATACGGTTTAGCCATATATTAAAATACATATACACATACATATGCATATTAAATATCCATACATATTATATACATATACATATATATACATACATATTACATATATATATTTATATATATGTGTGTGCGTGTGTGTGTGGGGGTGTGTGTGTGTGTGTGTGTGTATATAGTTTGTATATATTCCCGGACACACTTGCACTTAAACTGCTCCTTCAACTGGCATTCATGTGTAACTTACTGATTAAATAAACCAAATCCCAAATGTGGAGAAATTGTGATTTCACTACACCTGCGGACTGTTGCGCAGTGGCTTTTAAGTACACAACAGGTCACGCCAGGTGAAAGTTTTCCAACTATTTCCCCATAAAACACAAGTTTACAGATGCGCGTGAACATATCTGACCTGCAAGTTAATTAGTGGCTTTTAAAATGACAGTTTTACAAAACAGCACTTAAAAAAACACTTTGTACTTGCTTTTATGTGCTGTTACATCCATTTAAAGCACTAACTAAGCCTTCACATCATTTGAAGGGTCATCCTCACCAGCTTTGGTTTTCCTGCAGCATCCCTGCAGGAAAACGCGCGAGCGCTGATTGGATCTACCTGTCGGACCGGCGGCTTCTCCCGGATGTCTGCGGGCTCATGGAAACGCTCGGCGACCACCGACCGGGGATAGTCGACATTCAGACGAGTGTGTGCGCGTCTAACGGAGCCGAGCCTCCGCTGCGCCGCTCAGAGTCTGCGGAGACGCTCCCTGAACTGCCGCGTGCGTAAACCCGCTCCTCAGTCTGCAGGCTAAGGAGCCAGTGATGCGTTCAGGGGCGATCAGGAACGAGCCCCTCCAGCAGACTCACACACATCCTTCATCAGTTTTATATGGAGGTATGTTTCCCTCCATGTTAGAGCGCTCTTTCAGGAATTCATAACATTTAACTACTTTAAAAGAAACACCTTTTGACCTTGTAAGCTAGCACTACATTATCCCAATCATTACTTAATTCTAAACTGTTCATTTGACCAACAATCACAACTTAATATGGAAACAAATCTGAGGCTGATTTCAGGCTGACATGTTATCTTTCAATGCATGGATGAAGTCTGACTGAATATTTTTCAAATGTTACCACTTTCTGTTTTGACAGTGGGACATAGGTGCTACAATTTCCGATTGGGCTTTGAAGGCAGCGTCAGGGTCGCACCTATGCTCTTTTTACAGCCATGACGTGACGTCACGACGTTCTTGAAGTTATGCTTATTTCTGATTGCAGCATCCCTTGAAGGCGCCGGTCGGTTGCCATGGTGACCACAGTGAGTGAGGCTTTTGCGCCATCTAGCGCCTCAACAGTGAACTGCAGAGGGATTTAAATCCATAAGAAGTGGAAGATGTTGATGTGATTTTCTAACACAAGCTATGACATGTCTGTTATAGAAAGTGTGATTCATATTTATGTTTACTGAAATTATTTAAAACTGTTTTCTGAGGATCATTTTGTTTATTGATTTGTAAAGTGCGCTTGATCTGGTAAGGATCGGATTATAAAATATATATTAAAAAATAAATAAAACAAAGAGGTGGGATTATATACATTCATTTTTTCCATACCCCTTTCAATCAGATGTGTTAGTAATATTTATGAAACTGTAAATACATCTATTTATGATGATGAAGAGGAATTACCTTGTCAAGATGATGACATCATCTTCCAACATCTTAGTTTATTTATTTATTTTTTTTCTAGTCAATGTGCCCCTTTATATCTGAAAGTGTTTGACATATTTGTGTTTTGTAATTTTTTTTATTGTTGTATTCCTTTATTTTTTTAATGCATGAAATAAACCAATCAAATAAAAATCCTGAGAAGTCAATTACTTTTGAGGAAATAAAGACTACACATGATGTAGATGCACATGTGTTGATTATGACTGACTCTTTGATTCTAGACGATGATGGTTTACAAACACCAAACCATAACTGACTGGAGATTTCACACTAGATCTCCAGCAGTTTGAGTTCTGATCCTCATGAGTCTTCCTCCAAACCCGTGGACCTTCATTCCCAAATGAAATACACAGTTTACTGTCAGAAACTAGGATTTGAACCACTAGCCGGTCTAGTCCAGGGATCTGCAACCTTAGCCCGTAAAAGAGCCATTAGGGTTTGGTACTGATCAAAACCTAACAGGAGCCACATTTTTTTTACCCATTTATGAAAATGTGACACTACTTTGCATTATTACATTGTCGTTTTTTTGAAATAAATATGAATTATATTTTTTTGGGTGCAAATAAATACATAAATATTAGGATCAACTTTAATTTTCTCAAAGTGTAAGGTTGGTTTTTGCTTTTGACAGAAGCTGATATTACTTTCTTTCAAAATCAAATACTTTCTTTCCCAAACAGGAACATTCAAGTAAAGCTAATGTATTCTCAAATGAAATGAGACAAAATGACATTTTCTCTTGTTATACTTCAGGTTTACTTCCGTGAGCCGTCGTCCTTTCTCCTACTTACTACTGTAGCCTAAACATGAGACATGATTGGTTAATAATCCAGAAGAAAAAGTATATGAAGAATACACAAATCTACATATTTTAGCCACTCCCCTCTGAATAACTACTAACCATTGTTATGCAGCATAAGATCAAATGTACTCAGCAATCAGAAAAGATCTGACTTTTTACCAAAGTTTTGCCCAGTATTTGTGATCTGTGTACAGACCAAACAAGTCCTAACGATGTCAGCAGAGACATAAAAGCCATTACAGTTTACCTTCTAGGTTCACCTCTGCCATAAACTTAACGAAAATAAATTAAATCAATGTTGAGTTAGCAACCCTTACTTTTAAAAATTAATCTTACTTTATTTTTCTTTAGCCAGAAAGCCACTGTGGAGGATGCAGCTTTTATTGTTTTGGGGGATCACTGTTACACCCCATTCAAAGATAGCTACAAACCCCTTCTCCACAATTCGATAAATCCAACCACAATGCAATTCTACTGCTACCAGCCTACAAAGAAAGGCTCAAACTGGGAAAAAAAACGGTTCCCAAACAGATCTATGAATGGAGCAACACATCTGATGAGGTCTTGGAAGACTGCTTTGAAACGCAGCGGAGGAAGACATTAGTTTGTATACAGACTCTGTTGTAGGCTACATCAGGAAATGCATTGATGGCATGGTCCACTAATCCACCATCTGCGCATATCCTAACCAGAAACCCCACGCTGGGCGTCGTTGCCTTGAACTCAGGAAATCTGGAAACCTACAAATGAGTAAAAATACGACCTCAGAAAGACCATCAAGACTGCCCAAGGAAGTACAGGGAAGAGTGGAATCTGCCCAACAAAGCCATGACCCAAGACGTGTGTGGCACGGACTATGCTGGATCACAGACTGTAAAGGGAGGAGTGGGCCTGTGGAACTCTCTAGGGCTTCACTTCCCGAAGAATTAAACACCTTCTTCACCCGCTTTGATGCAGACCACACCACACCTACTGCCAGACCACCAGTAAACGCAGAGGACACCAAACTCTGCATAGATACGACCACGGTGAGACGACTGTGAGGCATTTTTCTTATGAAAGAGAACAAATTCAATAAGAAATCATTTCAAATCGTTTTTGCATTTCCAAGTATTTCTCCCTTTAAATCGCTGTCAATCAAACTGTTACAGAAATGCTCTGAGTTAATGAACTGTTAATACGTCACAAAAGCTTCTCCACATGCACTAAACCCCTCATCTGTTCTGGCTAGCGTGTCTAGTTCAGGTGCTCCAGACCAGACTCCACGGAGCTTCTTGATGTGATCACGGAAATGTGAACGGCGGCTCATTTGACCGCAGTTGGAAAGGAATGTAAATCAGTGGAATAGGATGATCTTTAGAATGAATTTAGAAGTAAGATTACTGTATAGAGACAAAAATGGCTATGGGCTCTTATGATTAGGGTTTTAGATCAGTTTTCCTTGTTTTGTTTACTGATTTATTTTAAAGTACCTGTTTTTGTGTTTTGTTTTGACTTTTACCTCACTTGTCCCTACTACCCTTCCTGCTTTGGACCAGTGTCTCATCAGTAGTGTCAGTTTATGTGTCCTACGTTTGGTCACATTTACTGGCATAATGGTTTTCTGGCATTTCTGCTCTGCAGCACTTTGTGTTTTTAAAAAATAAACATTTGTTGTTTAAAACACCTTTTGCAACCAATTTTGCGCATTTTGGTCCTTCACCTACAATTCTGCTCACCCAAAAACAATGGACTGACTGATATTAATGTAAAATATATCAATTAAATTTGAATTAATCTTCCTATTTCCAAAATTCAAATATTCATAAATCAAATAAAGCTTTCACAAATCAGAAACTGTGTTTAATGTATTCTTTACTATCCAAAGCACGATTTAATCCATGTTTGGGCTGTCTAGGTGCAGCAGTTTTTAACAGGACCTGTTCTTAGGTGGTCTAAGTGTGAAAAATACTGTGGAGTGTTGCTTTAGTGCTCTCTCGAATCGGAAGCTAACTTCAGCTTATTTCATGCTAGAACTTGTAGTTTTAAAAGAAACTTCCTTTATGCCCCACCCCCTTGAGTGACGTGTCCGCGCATGCTCAGATTAGGCGGGTCAAATGTGAGTGTGGTCATTCTACAACCGGGTAAACTTTTTCAAAACTCCAGCAAAGTTGATCAGCGGGCCGCTGTCTGATAGCAAACAGGAGTCAAGAAAAGATTATCAGGACTCGCTCACAAACTCCAATCTGTTCTGCTCAGGAACTATCAGTTTGTGAGAATATTTATTTACCTTTAATCCCACAAACGTCCAATGAATGTGCGGGATATCTAGCGGGAATGGGAAGCCTTTCACTTTAAAGAGAGAGGGACTGCGGGTTTGAGTAAGTATTAGATGTACGTTTGTTTTATTCAACGTTGAAAACTCGTGCTTAAACTTAAAAAGAATGAATTCGATTCGGGGTGGCAGCGTGCTGCCGCCTCATCAGGTTAGCCTGATCGTTCCGCTAGCTAAATATTGTTTTAAAAGTCGTTATTATTTCTGTAGGGTGTAGCGGTTGTAGGGTGTAGTGGGACCGGACTGACCGGTTTACTGTGTCGTTATCAGACGGTGGGCGCCCTTCGTGACCCAAACTAATAACACGTTTACATTGATTTTTACGTTGTTCGAAACCCGCGTAGTTTCACATTTCCCCCGCATTCATGTTTTAGTTGAATCGTTGCTTCACCAAACGTTTCAAAACTTGAGGGAAATTGTCATTCTTTGACCAGAAGACTGTTCCGCGCCAAGGATTTCAAAAACAGTTTACCTGCGCGGGACACTCGCCACTTCCTGTGCGCTGTCTCGCGCCGCGCTTTCATTGGCTGCTTTAGTCAAAAAGGGCGGGACATCGGCGTCCGTTAGCCCCGCTGATTCGACGGAGCTTGCGTCACTTACCGCCAATATTAAACTGGTATTTTGAGTTGTTTTAAAAGGTTTTTCGTTATTTATCGACATTCCCAGCCGTGTTGAATTAACATTATTTATTTATTTAATAAAATAGATGTTTTCAGGTGTAAATTGTACGCGTTATATGGATGCTGCAATGCTATGACCTAATAAGTCATATATTAACTATGATGTAAAGTTGTTTTTAAATCAGTATAAGCAGAGGATGTACGTTTCGTTCTAATTTCTTTATATATATGTATGTATACATGTATGTATTACTAAACATTGTTAAATAGTAATGTCTGCCAAGTTTACTTTCACACTGAATATTTTCTTATTTCTTTACTAGATTTAAATTTTTTTCTGTATACTAATAGACGTGATCTGACTCTTGTCCAGTCTGCTGGAGGACTTGACAGGTGCAGAATAATGGGTCCCCTTACTACACCTAAGAAGGGGATGGAGGTGGGCTCCGTCGATCCCTGGACTCCGACGTCCAACCTGAAGATACTGATCAGCGCTGCGAGTCCAGAGATCAGGAACAGAGAGAAGGAGCTGTGTCTGGACAGTGAGGATCGGGACGCTCTGGACCCGACGCAGGTATGTGGTCCTCCTAGATCCGGGGTCTGCAACCTGGGGCTCTGGAGACAGCTCTTTTTTAACATGTCAAACAACTAAGCAAGACATTTTTAATTTACCGTCAGAAATTCTGTGGAATTGTTCTTTAAATTTGTATTTTTAATTTTTAGTTAGTCAAATAAAAGACTCCAAAAGGTTTTTCATTTCGGTAAATCTCACTACTGTGGTTAAAGTTTTGAACAAATGCGTTTAAAATGATTTAGAGCTGTGTGTTTTCAATAAAAAAGCTCAGGTTATTCTAAATGTTTTGAATTCTTTCTCTTTAATAAATAGATTTTACAAAAATGTTTATTTTTGAGATTAAAGGGACAAAAGAATAGTGACAAAAAAATGCTTGACTGTTCTGCATTTTAATTGCTGCAGCAGGAGGACCTTTTATTTTGAAAGGAACTAGCGTGCTCTATTGTCAGAAGTAAAATAGGTTACGACTGTTATATATATAAACATATAGAGACGGTTGTAATTTAATTATTGTAACATTTAATAACTAAATTGATAAATAAATTATTAATTTCCAAAAAATCCTAAATATTGTGCATTTTTAAATGATGACGTGAGAGTTTGTGGGTCTCAGTGGGTTCTGGTCTGTAAGAAACTAGACTGAATGGCTCTTTTAGAGTCAAAGGTTGCAGACCTTTGTCCTAGAGTTAGAATGTTGGAGATGAAGATGT
>NC_050514.1:6618054-6622128 GCF_002922805.2 Oryzias melastigma
CTAAATATTGTGCATTTTTAAATGATGACGTGAGACTTTGTGGGTCTCAGTGGGTTCTGGTCTGTAAGAAACTAGACTGAATGGCTCTTTTAGAGTCAAAGGTTGCAGACCTTTGTTCTAGAGTTAGAATGTTGGAGATGAAGATGTGCTCATCTGTCGTTTTGTGGCAGGACTTTGAAAACGGAGAAGAATGTGAGAAAATGATTAGTAGAAAAGATAAAAGTCTTGGATTGCTGTGCCGTAAGTTCCTGGCCCGGTACCCAGACTACCCTAGATCAGCCCTCAATGACATCTGCCTGGACGATGTGGCCACCGAGCTGAGTATGGGTTTTACATTTTAGAATCGTGATCTATAATCTAAGTGTGAACAGCAGTTGAGCATGTTTGTCTTCCTTTTCCCACAGATGTAGAGCGCAGACGTATCTATGACATCATGAACGTGTTGGAGAGCCTCCACATGGTGAGCCGCTCCGCAAAGAACCGTTACTCCTGGCACGGCCGAACCAAGCTGGAGGAGACGCTGGCCATTTTGAAACAGGTCGGCGAGGAGCAGCGCTACGGCCAGCAGATGCTGCAGATTCGACAGCGCCTCCTGGACAGGGAGTTTGAGTGCGACGGCGAGGAGAAGGAGAACGCCGTGGCAGCCGCCGTAGAGGGCTGTGAGAACGGACAGAGGGAACTTTGCTTCGTGGAGCTTCCAGGAGTTGAGTTTAAAGCTGGTGAGAGAAAACATTTTCTAACTTATAACATCTTTATTCATATGAATCCTCTCAATGGAATGGATATCTGTTAACTCTGATCGTCTTTTGATCCGCTGTAAAAGTGTTCTCAGTTGGTCTCTTAATGGTGATTAAGCAGTTTTTAGCCAAAATCGAAAAACCTGTCTCGTTTTCTTGGACATAGTTTCTGCAGAGCGGCAGGAGTTCATCAGAAATTCACCTCTAACTTGGGGGCGGAACTGTTGATGTGGAGTTACTCCGCCCCCTTTCAGTTGCTCAGAGCAAAGAGCATTTTTAAGACCCTCTCCAATGAAAACAGTGGTTTTAACATGTTCTTCTGATGACAGAGGAGCTACATGGAGAAAATTAAGCATAAAATAGAATTTTTGAATATTTCTTTATTCAAACCGTCATAAATCAGTAGCAAATACTTTCTAAAAATTACTATTTGTGATGTAGAAAAATAATCTGGGTAGGTCACATGCTCCTTGCTCGACTACATTCTGATTCATCCACCTATAAATAGATTCATGAACGTCTTTGTTTTCCTCGTTTGAGCTGGTTTCTGACTCTAAACTGTACGACTGGATAGTTGAACATCGCTCGACAATAGTGCTGCCACAATTATTTTAATCTTCGACTAATCCTTGATTATTTTTACTGATTAGTCAACTATTCGGATCATGCACAAACTGGATGTAAAGCACACATCTTATCCATCATTAGCTTTAAAATAACTAAAAATAGAGACAATTAGGATGATAGTTTATTAAACTTTTAATGAATCATGCAGCCTCTGTCCTTCATTGGTTTATGGGGTTAAAACAACATTAAATCAAATGAGAGAGATAAGGAATATACTTTCCATCAAACTCATTTTGACAGGTGCCCCGCCCCTCAAGATAACGTGACAATTTAATATCAATTTTATATACAAAGGGTATATAGGGTCAAAGGTCACCTGTCTAAATGAGTTTGATGGAGAGTATATTCCTGATCTCTCTGAATCAAGGAACTTTTTTCACTAAAGATAAACTTCTGGTCTCATTGACTCATGTATAACAAAAGTGCATTTTTCAGTGCTGAACGCTCACAACTTTGTTCAACTTTACTAAACTCTGACTCCATATAATATAAAGTATTGACTATTAAGTTAGTTGTCGTCCATTTTAAATATCGGTTAGTCGTCGATTAGTCGACTAATCGTGGCAGCTCTTCTGGAAAATTTTGTTACACCGCAAATGGGAGCTTGGGTTTGTGAGGAGCTGTAAGCTAGTGGGAGAGTGTAAACAGGGGGATGATGGGATGTCAGGGGAGGCTTACTTCCACACCAACTGTCCAGCCCACAACTTAAATAATAAATGGCCCCTCATAATACTGTTGCTACAGTCGTACCAAGCCAGATTGTTTCTTAGATCTGCAGTTTTTACTCTTTGTTAAGTTTTGTTGACAAGGGTCCTATTGGAGGAACTGGGGGGTGGGGGGAGGAACTGGGGGAGGTAGGGATGTTAATTTTGTGTGAATTTGTTTTTAAACACTTTTTTTGTGTTTTTAATATGTATTTTGTTTGCTTTTATGGTAAGCACTTGAAAGGCGCTTTACAAATAAATAAAGTTTGAGTTTAAAGGTACATTTCTAATGAACTACTGTTGCTCTGCAGAAACTATGTCCTAGAAAACGACAGGTTTCATCATCCTAATTAAAAAAGCACACAACACTTTTTAATCAAATCCTATTTCAAACTATTCTCACAGTAGTGTAAGTAGGAGCCGTCTGAGCAGAGTTCTGACTTCCTGCCTTTGGTTCGGTTGTTTCCAGCCTCTGTCAACAGCAGAAAGGACAAATCTCTGAGGGTGATGAGTCAGAAGTTCGTCATGCTCTTCCTGGTGTCCCATCCTCGAGTGGTCAGTCTGGACGTGGCGGCCAAGATCCTGATCGGAGAAGACCACTGTCCAGATCAGGACAAGAACAAGTTCAAGAGTGAGTTCCATAAAAGCTGTGAAGTTTGAGCCTCAAACATCTTCATTTGTTTAGCTGAAAGCTTTAATGCTACTGGTCGTGTGCTTGCAGCAAAAGTGCGGCGACTGTACGACATAGCAAACGTGCTGCGAAGCCTGAAGCTCATCGAGAAAGTTCACGTGACAGAAGAGCGCGGCAGGAAGCCGGCCTTTGAATGGGTCGGCCCTGAAGACCTCCCACCGGTTCAAAGTACAGAGATGTTGTTTGTCATCGTTTGGTTTCACATTCCCAGAGAGTTTTCTCAAAAAGGAACTTTCTGTTTGCTTCAGACTCTAAGAAGAAAAGTGTGCTGCAGCCCTGCGCCTCGGTGGAAAACTGTGCCAAAAACCTTTTTTCATCCACCGCCACCAAGCGCAGCTTCACCCGTCACCCCTCCCTGATAAAGCTCGCCAAGAAGATCCAGGATGACCGCCGCAAGATCAACTCCGCCCCCAGCAGTCCGGTCAAATGTACCTTTAGTAAGTACCGGTGTTTGTCGGGTTACCAGCACATAAAGCTCTGATGATAACACGATTTAATTCCTCTTCCACCAGGCGACATGAACACAGGCGCTCCTAATAAAATGGCCCAGCTGGCTGCTATCTGTAAGCAGGAACTGGACCAGGAGTCGGTGTAAGTTGCTTTAAACTTCACAGTTCAAATTAAACTTGTAAACATTTGTGAACATTAGAACCTTCCTTTCTCACCTGAAACTCGGCATGGTTTGGCCTTCATGTTTATCGCTTGATCTATAGTTATGCCAGTCCTGCCTTTCCTTATTTCCCCCTAGTGGTGGAATCAGTATTGCAGTCATTTCTTTAAAGAACCAAAACTCGCCACATGAATGTACTAGAAACTTGATTATTTTCTTTCCAATATCCTTTCAACATATTTTTTCTCTTCATGACTGGATCAGATTAAACCATCCAGCTGGCCGGATGTGGGCCGTATGTATGGGGTCAAATCAGGATCAGCTTAAAGTGAACGATAAAACAGATTGAAAACTTGAAAAATACACATTGTAACTGAAAAACAATTGAACATTTGAGAACAAGACATTGTAAAATTTGAAAAAAAAATGTTTTGAAATTTTGAAAAAAAAAGAAAATTTGATTTTTTTTTTTTAATTTGAGGGAAAAAATGAATACTTGAAATAAATCTTGAAAATTTGAGACAAAAACCTGAAAACTTGAATGAAAAAAATAAAAGTAACATTACCAATTGAAAAATAATCTATCCATTAGTAACAGTTGCTTTTTGAAATTTCAACTTTTTTTCTTTTTTCCCTTTCTGAATCTTCACTTTCAGTCCTCAGTTTACAGTTTCAAATCAGATTTGAAAGTTTTCAACATTTTCT
>NC_050514.1:6622501-6625855 GCF_002922805.2 Oryzias melastigma
CGTATGTATGGGGTCAAATCAGGATCAGCTTAAAGTGAACGATAAAACAGATTGAAAACTTGAAAAATACACATTGTAACTGAAAAACAATTGAACATTTGAGAACAAGACATTGTAAAATTAAAAAAAAAATTTTTGAAATTTTGAAAAAAAAGAAAATTTGATTTTTTTGAAAATTTGAGGGAAAAAAGGAACACTTGAAATAAATCTTGAAAATTTGAGACAAAAACCTGAAAACTTGAATGAAAAAAATAAAAGTAAAATTACCAATTGAAAAATAATCTATCCATTAGTAACAGTTGATTTTTGAAATTTCAACTTTTTTTCTTTTTTCCCTTTCTGAATCTTCACTTTCAGTCCTCAGTTTACAGTTTCAATTCAGATTTGAAAGTTTTCAAAATTTTCTTTTTTTTTCTTAATCAAATTTGCAATGTCCTGTTTTTAAATTTTCTTTGACAATTTGTTATGTCTATTTCACAATTTTTCAATCTGTTTTTTCATTCACTATAAGCTGACCCTAACTTGACCCCATGCATATGTATGACACCGCTTCTTTACGCCATCAACCTGAATCAGCTGATTCTGTTAAAGAGAAAAGCGGCTTTGTGTCACAATATAACACTTTATATTAATAATGTGTAGCTTATCACTGCAAAGTGTTGCTTACCAGCGCAAAACTACTTTTCTCTGCAGATATGTTAGTTCACAGTACATCAAAGAGGTGGCAAAGGTTCAAAGCTTAAAACGCAAAAAAACGTATGGATGCTGGTTATATTAGTCCTTTTCAGTCAAAAACAATAATTTTTTTACTGAAATATTTGTCTCTCAAGTGAATGAGTCAGAGGAGCTGCTGACCTACTTATTGTAGTTTCTACGTCACAAAAAAGCTCTTTTTCAACCAGCTTTTTTCCCCATCTGCTCCTGATTCAGTATTTCAATAAAAAAGTATTCAGAAATGCAATTTTAACCCTTTCACACCAGAGCTCCAGCTCACGCCGCTTTTCTCCTTCCAAATCTACTATTGATTGTGTTAGCAGTTGTGAAGTTACAGTATGTTAAAGATCAGGTATGATGCTAGCAGCATTTTACCAATCTCATATAGTGCTGCCACAAACTTATTTTTATAGTCGACTAATCACAGATTATTTTTTCCGATTAGTCGACTACTCAGTTCATGTGCAAAGTGGATGTGAAGCACAAAATCATTAGCTTTAAACTAACTACAACATTATCTGCAATAATGCTAGTGTGAATGCTGTAAGCTGAATTTGACCACGGAAGATGCTAGTGCTGATAGCTGAAAATTCTGGAGTTCATAGCTAAAGCTGCTGGAGCTTATAGCCAGCTAAAATATTAGCTAAACTCCAAAATAGCCTAAAAAACACAAAAAATAGCTAGCTTGTAGCTTAAATATTAGCTAAATTACAAACTAGAAGAAAAAAAGGTTTAAAAAAAGCCTAAATTACCCAAAATGGCTAGCTTGTAGCTGAAATATGAACTAAACTCCAAAACAGCCTAAAAAACAAAAAAATCCTAAATTAGCCAAAACAGCTAGCATGTTGCTGATATATTTGTAAAACTCCAAATTAGCCTAAAAAACCTTAATAAATACCAAATTAGTCCAAGAAGCTAGCAGAATGACATTATAATTTTCAACTTTATCACACTCTGACTGCAGGTTACATAAAGTAATGACTTATCGACTATTAAATGAGTCGATTAGTCGTCGATTAGTCTACTAATCGTGCCAGCCCTAATCTCAAACAAAAGTCCACTTCAGTCCGGTGTTGTGCGAAAATATGTAACCCCTGCCAGAATTTGTATCCCCTGTCGCTGTGATTATATCTGGCCCGCGAGATCGTTTTATAGAACTGTTTTTAATGGCCTGGCGAAATGTAGCGCTGGTAACATCGATTAACTACAGATCCCATAATGCAGTGCTTCAGCTATAGTGAACACTTCACACGAATACTTACTTGGGTTCAAAAAATGTTTCTTCTTTTAACGTTTATTTCTGACTTGTATAAGTTTGGCAGGAAATATTTTTATTATGAAAAAAATATGTTATTTTAGGTTTAAGTTGATTTATTCGGGTATAATATTTTATGACTGTTTTTATTCATATTTATGTTCAGAAAAAAGTTAGATTTTGAAAAATGCCTTTGTCCTTTCAGTGCATTTGTGAAATCTGTACTTGTTTTGTTCCAGACCTGCAGAAAATCTTCGTCCTGCTTTTAAAGACGGCTCATCTGCAGACAGGTTATGGTTGCCCACCTCCATGGATCCACCAACGGCGCCCTCTTTAGTAATGCGGGACCCTGAGGCCGTCGCCCTCGCACCTCCAGCTAGACCGCCTGCAGGCTCCGTCACGTACATCCCCACGCAGTGTTCGCCGCTGATTCCCGTCATCCTGCCTCAGCAACATGGGGGCGGGCCCTACGCCGTCTACGTGCACCCCTCCGCCCTCAGGCCCAACGCCCCGGCCAGGCCGCAGCCGACCAGCCTCGCGGTGCGCTCCATGACCTTTGAGGAGAAAACGGGCCAGAGCGCCTCTGACTGTTGCGCGGCTGAAAGCCCGCGGGCTCCTGCCGCGGCGGGCGGGAGCCCCTCGTCTCTGAAACGTTTGTTTTCAGACGCCAGTTCAGACGGCAGCCCATCTAAAGCCAAGAAACCCGACCCCAACTGTAAGGTAAAGAAACCGCTCTGCACGACTTCTGTCTCGTAGTTCATCGTATTTGGGTCCAGGTGTTAATTATCGGCATGTGAATTGCCAACAATGTCCAGATTCTATTTGATTCACTTCAGATTTTCTTTCTCAATTCTTTCAATCCACTCAATTCAGTTCAATTCAATCTTGAATTCACACATTTAGACACATTTGTTTAGAAATACATTAATGATAATCTGATACAGTTCACATGTAAAATGGATTAGTGAAACAACTAAACAAATGTGTGAATTCAAAATTGAATTGAACTGAATTGAGTGGATTGACATAATTGAGAAAGAAAATCAGAAGTGAATCAAATAGAATCTGGAAATAGATTTTCAAACGGAGAAGCTCCAACAATTGTTCTGCCTCTCCTGGATGGCGTTTCAGTTTGAGCAAAAAACTGTGAGACCACAAGTGGTTACTTTAAGAAGTATTTCCAGAACCCTTTAACACCAGAGCTCCAGTGTTTATGCTCTTTGATTCACTGTAAGTTTTCAACCGTTAACATGATCAGCGTCATTTCAGCAGATTCTGAAGGAGAAGAGTGGCTTCTGTTGATCGTGTTAACGGTGGAAAAGTTACAGTATGTTAAAGACTTTGTGTTTAAGCGTCACCAGCGACTCCTCGGGTGTTAAAGGATT
>NC_050514.1:6625955-6632923 GCF_002922805.2 Oryzias melastigma
TTGTCATGGAAGGAATCACACATCAATATGTAGTTGGAGTGATCTGGACCCCAAAGAGAGCAGAAGGGTTATACCACACAATAATCAACACACTAAGCAATGATGTGTGGGAAATCCAAAACATAATGCGATAAAATGAGAAGGTATTCAAACACATATGATTATTGGAATAACTGAAGTTGCAAAACTAATGAAGTCATCTGTCTGAAAAGCAGCCAAACAAAGAAAAGACGATTCAGCACCAAGGCCAGCGAAAATAGAAAATGCCAACTACTTAGAACAAGATAAATTTTTGCTAAATACATGTTGTTGTTTTTTTTATGGTAAAACTCCAAAGAGACATACAATTTATAATTTACCAAAACAAAATATAATCATACATTTATTATTTTTTCAAGCACAATATTTTCTTTTGTGCTTTTCTGTGCATTAATATGTCCATTCCTCAATATAAACAGCCCCAACATGTCATGTTGATCCATTCACGCATGTCTGCACATTCCTCTAAAAAAACAGTGCTCTGAGCACCAGACCCCCCAATTCACAAAAGGGAGTGGAACCTCACATTGAGAGAAGTGAGGACCAGCCCCATCAAAGAGGAGTCAGAGCTGACTATACCAGGTCAAGGCTCGCGTTTACACAAACACACCCTCTGCGCTGAACTAGCAATGATTGGCAACAAAATTTTCCTTTTATGTGCTCAATATGTACATAAATCTTAAATGTTGTTTGCTTTTGTGGGAGACAAACAGAGACGTTACCAAGGCAATATCTAGGTTCATGTGATGAAATAGGCGGCATCAGCAAGGAGCAAATGAGGGTGCATAAGAGATCAAAGCATCTTACTTGCGGGTAGGAATGTGAGCTGCTCAAAGAACTCATATTTCATAAATAAAATTGTTCTGATGTGTACAAAAGAGAATTAATTACAAAATATGTAGAAACAGGTGGATCTGAAAAGCTTAAAAAATTATATAAAAACTTAAAAAAAAATAAAAAGATATAAGTTACACAAACCAATATAGAGCCAGAACAAAATGACTTGTTGCTGTAACTCTTAACTTTTACGCAATAAAATCATCTTACCTTTTCTGAGTTGGGTAAAGTCTGAGTTCTGGTAAAAGTGTCTGCTCCGTTTATACTGATCAGTTCTGCATCTACAGGTGGAAACGGTGCGGGGAAAACCACCACGTCACTCTTGAGAGTATCCGAACTGAAACACACGTCGTACTGCTGAGTAGCTTTGGAGTAAGACCAGCTCCCGTCAGGGTGGGTGGTGATCATTGGAGCGCTGTACCTGCTGAAACTTGTGTCTGTCCTGTGGCATCTGACAGCCATCAAACTGATGAGACTCAGCAGAAAGATGACAGACACCGACACTATAGCGATCAGCAGGTACAGGTTCAAATCCGAGAAGCTGTCCTCCTTTNTGGTCTTGTGATCCGCTTTAGCTGCTTTGATGCCCCTCCTCAGCTCGGCACGAGCGATGCTGTACTGGGCCCTGTTGCCTGATCTGAATGCTGCGTCGCGTGCCCGGAGGAGCGTGCGGACCTGGGAGGTCATCCAGGGTTTTTGGTTTGGAGATACCCGTATGTTCTTCTCCACAGTGACGGTTTCCACACAGTATTTTATGTAGGACAATACTGTGTCTGTGAAGGTGCCAAGATCTTCATGGTGGAAAACTTCCCACTGGGTTTGTTCAAAGCAGGCTTGTAGTCGGGAAGGGCGTCCTCAGGCCAGGTGGTGATTGTTTGCCTTTTGTTCTTGGTCTGTCGGCTCAGGGGGGTGTATGCTGGGGTGAGGAGTAGGGAGAGGTGGTCAGACTTCCCCAATTGGGGAAGGGGCATGGGTGTTTCCCCCCTCGTGGGGCATTTCACATACTGATAGAAATGTGGTAGAACCTGTTTGAGATTTGCCTGGTTGAAATCCCCTGCGATGATGTGCACACCGTGGGGGTAGGCTCGCTGGTGGTTGTTTAGGACTTCCATTAAAACAGAGAGAGCTGTTTTAACATTTGTGTCCGGTGGAATGTAAACTGCAGTAATAATCACAACAGCTAGCTCACGAGGCTGGAAGAAGGGTCTGCATCTTACTGACATAAACTCTAGGTCGGGAGAGCAGTGTGTGTCCATCACTGTGCTGTTGTTACACCAACCTACGTGCACGTAGAGTCCCCCTCCTCTGGATGTGTACTGCCACCGTGATGGTGCCACGCGAGGGAGACGTCGCTGGCAGATTATATCCAGTAGTTGCGTGCGTCGAGGCGATCTTGAAAAAAATGCAAGAAGGCCATTGCGGTGGGCGAAAAAGATCTTGCATTCTTTAAGCTTTGAGGCCCCCTGAGTCAATACTAAATTGAGCCGATGTGCATGGCAGTGTATGAATAAAGCCAAAGGTGCTCTCTCCTTAACTTTAGCCTGCATCCCATTTAATCCAGAAGACATGACCGCTGCGCCGCCAAAACACTGTGCCACAACTTTACCCAGACATTTGTTTTCCACAAAAAATCGGATAATGAGACATGCAATGTCATCGGCTCGCTTCCCACTGGTAACATCTTCAAATCTGACAAACCGCTCCTTGACACCTGTGTCTGTTACATAACGCAGAACCAGTGCGAGCTGCGCTGCGTTACTCGCGTCTGTCGTCTCATCCACCATAACAGACACAAACAGAGGTTTGTTAACTTCCCTTCTGATCTCCTCCATCACTTCAGCAACAGCACTGATCAGGTCGTTTTGTATTTTGCCTGACGTCCCACTAAACACTTTATTAGTGGACAGGTGGTAATGTAAATCCGTGTCGCTCTCAGCAATGAGAGAAAGAAGCTCCACGTAGTTTCCTCTGTTTGTGGATCCAGCGCTTTCATCGTGCCCCCGAAATGAAAGTTACTGCTGGCCCAAAAAAATGACACAGTCTATCAGTTTTTTCAAGATTTCCCTGTTTTTCTTCACCTTTTCATTATGGAGCTCCTTGCCTAACAATGTCCAGCTTTTCTTGAAAAGTCTGTCTTGAAAATGGCTTTGACAGTAAGTCTGCAACCAAATCCATTTCTTCTCCTCCTTCAGCCATTGTGGGTTGACAAAACAGCTATTAAATTTGATATATTGGCTTGTGCAGCTCGCTGAGTCGCTACAGATGCAGTTTGCTAGCTCTGGCTAGTACACTCTCTGACTATCCAATCAACGCGTGTGAAAATGCTGACGTTTCCGTGCGCCTGCTAGAGGGCCTTGGTGTCGCCAACTCCAAATCTGATTGGTTGAAGCAACAGTTTGATCGACATTTATTTTATGCTACAGGGCCCACAGAACTGATTGTGAAGGCCTCCAGGCAGATCTCTTTGACCCTAGCAACAAATAGTGCTGAAATGTGATTGGTTAAATGCTTAAATATGAAAATATACGTCTGGAAGCAGCGCAACCAGGGGGCTAGAAATGAAAGGAAGCGGACAGACCATTTTAAATGATTGAATACATATTCATGGACAAAATATAATTAATATCAGTCTGTGATTCAGATATTTTTAGGCCAGCAGAGAAGGCCTTGCAGGCCCTGACGGCCCACCACTGTTAGAATAATAGATACGATTATTAGTGATCAAGAAGATCAATAATGACGATATTCATTTGCTGTAAAAGTGAAAATGCTGGAATCTTAATTTATAAATCAAACTTCAGCAATGAATTTTATTTAAAAAACAAATAAATAAAAAAGAATGAAATTGTTCCTGAACATTTAGAGATTCATCTTTCATAAGGATTTTTTTAAAAGGTAAATAAACAGTTCAATAAAATGTTTCATATAGAACAGTTTTATATAAATATACAGCATATTAAATGACTTATCTTTACTATAACAAAAAAGTACAACCTGTTCCTTGACACGGTGTCAGTAAGATTTCTTATTTGTTCAAATAACAATGTAAAACAATGTATTTCCCTGAAGTTTTATTGTGAAAAACTAAAGTGAGATACATTTTGAAAAAACTGTTAAATCTGTAAATCTTTAGTAAAGAGACAAAGTTGTGATGGAAAAACAAGTAGTCCTGCATGGTCTCCATGGAAACAGCTTCTTCTGGTCTCATAGACTGCAGAGACGTCACTGATGATGACCTCACTAGGAACTGATGGGATGGTGAACATAGAAACTTCCTTGCATTTTGCAAGTGTCTTGAAGCGCCCTTCATTCTGACTCCACCTGTCTGGAATAGGTGGTGGAGGACCCAAAGTCCAGGAGACTGGGCTTGGAGGCAGAACCTTCAAACATTTAATAAACTGAAACATGAACAAAAAATGGGATCAAGAAAGGAGTGGCAAAACAGATCAGATGATCTGATAAGGAAGAACTGAAAAGCAGACACTGAAATAGACTGAAGGTAATTCACTGAAATGAAGACGACTGTGAATCATGACAAACCTAAAGCTGGTGTGACTGAAGGACAATTCACAACAAAAATTACCAAACATCTGGACCATGAAAACAAATGGAGATTCATTTGACTTCATTTTGGTTGGAGCCAGAAGCCAGTCATTTTCTATGGGTGACATCATACTGACTCGGTCCAGTTCTCAGATACTGTCAATGGTGTTTCTGTCATCCGTCACGCTGTTTGTCCAGAATGGAGTGTTGGAAATGTGTGGAACATGTCTTAAGCATTGTAATGACATCTGTGTCACCAACTTGGTGCAATCACAGTTGAAACAGCTCCAGCTCTTTTTATTGATTTATTTTCTCTTTGAGCTGCACGTGGTTGGTCAACATTAGAGATGGGATTTCTGCAGGGTTCTCACAGGGTCTGAAAAAGTCTAAGAAACATTGAATTCATGAATGTGGAAATAATACCTTAAAAAACCTAGAAAAGTCTTGAATTTATATTTCTGAGCCTTAAAAGTTGTGCTTCTAAAATTTTACTTTATCATGTTTCTAATAAAAAAATACAATTTTAAACTCTGAATTCTTTGATGAAATGATGTAAATAAAGAGCATCAGAACCAATCGTTATGCAGCGATACACTGGATGTCCACTGCTGGCTGAAAGACAATAGAAAACTAAAAAGAAGCTCTACAGCATCACAGTACAGAACACAAAGAAAAATGAGAGAAGCTTCAGTTTGGATGATGGAGAAATGCACATTTAACGTGACATTGAAGAATAAAACATCTTTGAGGTTTATTACATGTCTGTAAAAAGAGACTTCAACTTGGATCAATGCTAAATCTACAAAGCACTTCAAGATGGAGCTGAAATTCTCCCATGATTCATTGCTGTTTGGAGCAGAGCTGAGCAGAAAGAGGAAGTGGACTTTTTCTGCTGATTGTGCAGAAACATCAGTTGGTTTAGATGCAGCCACAGGCTGATGTTTGACTTTCACACATCTGGACTTCTTTACTGAAGCAGCTGCATGTTGTCCTGAATGTTCCTGAATGTTCTTCTTCTCTGCTTCTGCTGGACTCTTCTGATCTGCTGCTGTTGATTCACATCTTTGGACTTTTTCCAAACTTTCTGATCTTCTTCAGCTCTGAACTTTTTAGAAGAACTGAGGGATGAAAAACATGAACTTTGTCTTTAAATGAAACTCTTTCTTCTGGATCCAGGTTGGAGAACTGCTGGTTGTCAAAGATCAGCTGTGCTGCTCTGGTCACAATTCTGGATTTAAACCCATCCCACCTGACAGAACTGGACCTGAGACGTAACAACCTTCAGTCTTCAGATGTTCAGCAGCTCCAGGATCTGGTCAAGGGTCCAAACTTCAAACTGCAGACTCTGAGGTCAGTAGAGGGTTGGAGTCAGTCCAGCTGCTTCCAGATGTTTGGTCCTAAAGTTAGTCTGAGAGCAAAGATGCAGAGTTTCCTGTGAAGCTGCAGTTTCTCAGTGAAGCTCTGAGGAGAATGATGACAGGCTTCAGGACAACAGTCAGCCAATCAGAGCGACAGAAGCTCCAACAGGTGAAGATGACAGGAAGCTGCTGCTCTGAACAGAACTGAAGCTCCTGCTGCTCTTTCTGCTGCTGTGCTGCATCACTGACTGACACACCACCATCAGATAGAGACAACACTTCATCTCTAGTGTTTCTGCTTTCTGTTTGCAGGTGGGAGGGAATGAGCTGGTGGGACTGATGTTCCTCCTTTTGGATCAGAGAGCATCATCATCATCATCATAATCATCATCACCATCATCATCATCATCCTCATCATCATCATCATCCTCATCATCCTCATCATCATCATCATCATCATCAGCTGGTCTGCAGAGATGTTGTTCCTGGAGGTGGAGAGCAGAGTGATGGAGGAATCAGAGGAAGTGGAGATGAGTGTCAGAGCTGCAGCATGAACTGATCTGAGATCAGCTCCACTGTCTCTCTCAGCATCAAGTGGACAGTTGTTGTGCTGCAGCTCCCCCGGTGAACTGATGGAGAACTGTAGTTCATCTTCTCATTCTAACTTGGAGTGTTGGGAAGTCTTCTGTTTCTCTTCTCTCTCTATTTGGAGTTTCTCTGAACTTTGTCCACACACTCTTGCTGTAGTTTTCTCCTCATGTGTCCTGAAACAGTTTCTCTGTATGATCTGTGTTGGTGATTCATCAGATTCAGACATGATGGTTTCCTGCAGAAGCTCAGAAGTCTTTTCTGGTGTTTCTTGGACTCCTGCACGTCTCTGTACCACAGAGTGGACCAGCATTCTCTGAACAACCTTCAGCTGGTCCGGAAAGCAGCAGCATGGCTGTTGACCAAAGAAAGAAAACCTTCCAGCAGTTCTGGCCTCAGGATTCTCCATCTGGGAGCATTTTGGTTCTTCTTTTTCATCTTTATCAGACCTTTCAGAACCACAAAGTGGACTGAGTTCATCTGATTAAAGGCTGCTGGGTTTTGGATTTTGTTCGTTATTTTACAGGATGTTGTTCTATTGTAACCATGGTAACTGTGGGAACCGCACTCCTGTTTACTCTGAGTCCTGAAGCAGAAATCCCA
>NC_050514.1:6633604-6647179 GCF_002922805.2 Oryzias melastigma
TTGGGAAGTCTTCTGCTTCTCTTCTCTCTCTATTGGGAGCTTCTCTTATATTTGTCCACACATTCTTGCTGTAGTTTTCTCCTCATGTGTCCTGAAACTGTTTCTCTGAATGATCTGTGTTGGTGATTCATCAGATTCAGACATGATGGTTTCCTGCAGAAGCTCAGAAGTCTTTTCTGGTGTTTCTTGGACTCCTGCACGTCTCTGTACCACAGAGTGGACCAGCATTCTCTGGACGTCCTTCAGCTGGTCCAGAAAGCAGCAGCATGGCTGTTGACCAAAGAAAGAAAACCTTCCAGCAGTTCTGGCCTCAGGATTCTCCATCTGGGAGCATTTTGGTTCTTCTTTTTCATCTTTATCAGACCTTTCAGAACCACAAAGTGGACTGAGTTCCTCTGATTAAAGGCTGCTGGGTTTTGTATTTTGTTCATTATTTTACAGGGTTTTGTTCTATTGTAACCATGGTAACTGTGGGAACCACACTCCTGTTTACTCTGAGTCCTGAAGCAGAAATCCCACCAGAACTAACAAAAGTCTCTCAATTGAATCATTTTTATATTATCTCTGTTCTGTTGATGATAAAATATTGACTCATGCAGTTTGAAAGACTCACAGTTTTAGTTTGATGTTTTCTACAGTTTTATGATTGAACTTCCTTTTTCTTTGTTGTTTTCTGGGTAAAACTCTGTTCTTTTTCATGCTGACAGCATTTTAGCTGCAGTTTTTTAAGAAGTTTCATCTAAATCCAGTAGAATCTGATCACTTTCTAGAAAGTCTGAAACTAGTAGAAACTTTCTGAGCATAAAGCCTGTTTTCTCCAGAGGACATGAATGAACAGAGTGGATGTTAGTGAGGAATGACAGAGAATCACTTTGATGCAGCTGCTGCAACAACACTAACTGCATTGAAGCAGGAGGGAGAAGGGAGACACCTGCTGGCTGTTTCCAGAACTGCATCTTAGTGTCTAAAGGTTCAAACTGAAAGCTGTCTGTCAAATTCCTGCAGCCTGTTTGGATCTAATAAATGCTCCTTTGAATCAACACTGTGTTTGAGATTGATTTAGTCTTCATTCTATCTTTGACTCACAAACAGACTTTAATCTTTAGTAGAGCTGTCAGGCGATTAACATTTTTAATTGCGATTAATCGCATTTTGTCCAGAGTTAACGCGATTAATCGCAAATTTAAATGTAGCCTTTTTTTAAGGAAAAAAATGTGTGGTTCGTCGAATTTAGTAGTTCTACATTAATTATGAAAACAAGAATGACATAATTAATAGTTTTCATCAGAAATACTTTATTTTGTAACATTGTATTGAGATAAACTTTCTTAACAATAAAAGGCTGTAACATAAAATGCCTAACAAAAGCCCAAGTGCAAGTGAAGGGCATTTTAAATTCTAAACTTCAATCAACGTTCAGTAAAATAAAATTAAAAAAACATCAAAAATAAAATTTCCATAACACTTTCATGTTCATTTTTTGTCAGGACCAAATCTTTTCCTCCTCTGCTGAACTACAGTAATAAATGAAATAGAGATTTATCATTTCCAATTAACTTTTGTTTTTTAAAACATTAAAGACTGAGAAAAGCGGGATACACTGTGGATAGTTTGACAGTCTGTTACTGCCGCCGCGTTCTCTGGCTGCAGCTCGATGCAGCGACGTGTCCAGCGGAGCTCACACCATGAATATGCCGGCAGACAGACCGCTATGCTGGGGCTGGATCACGCTTAAACCTCCAGAACATTTAAAACGTCCCCCGGTGCGCTTGCTGTTCAGAACGTCGGGGGTCCGCAGCTCTCGGGACGCGGCCGGTACCACCATACTTGGTACGAACCGGTGCCGGGTTAGGGTGCAGGAGCTCTCCAGGTCCTAGCGCCAGCCGGTTTTAGCTCGCAGCTCGGTGTTTGGAGACCCGCCTATGATCTAGTGAGAGCAGCCGGTGAGTTGGATGGCGGGATGCCCGCGTGCGCGGTATGGAAAGGCACGTATGAGAAAATCCGCGATTAATGCGTCAAAAAAATTGTCGGCGTCAAGCACATGTCAGATTAATGCGTTTTTAACGTGACAAATCTGACAGCCCTAATTAATACACATTGTATTTGTATTTATGTTTAAGGATTGGTCAAATATTTTACCAACATCGTTTGCTGATTTTGTTTTCTTCTGATGTTCATGTTTATCCAACATGTTTTTTTTATTGTTTATTTTTGTTATTTGTTGTCGTTGCTGATACATGTCTGTAAATGATAATAACTGGAAAATATACAATCAAAATAAACAAAAAATATCCAGTAAAGTAATCAGTTACTCTCTACAAGTAATTTATCAAACAGTGCCAGTCGGCAGAAGATCCAAATGCTTCAGAACCTCCAGTTTTAATTATCTGGAAGGTCCTGGTTGCGCCATGGTTCAGATCCCTGAGGTTCCTGAGACCCGACACTCCTGAACATGAACACTCATCTCACCTAAACTGTCCATCAGGAAAGTTTTATTAAACTTCACCATGAGCAACAACTAAAATCTTGAAATGCAGTCCAAAACGTACAAACTTCTTTCAAAGGTGTGCTGAGCATCTACTGAAAATAACTTCCCACGTTGACCCCCCCACGTGTGGCATCAGAAAATACACTACTTATGAGTCTGCCGCAAACCATGTCGCTGTCCTCTTCTTCTGCAACCTGAGAGCTCTGCAGCCCAGCTGCCGGAGCATTTCTATCTTTTTTTTGTAGAACTTCCATTAATCAAAATACTATAAAGTCCAGAGGGCCAAAACGTTAGAATAATCTAAACTATACTCCATCCATCCATTTACTTGACCGCTTCCTCCCTTTCGGGGTCGCGGGGTGCCGGAGCCTATCCCGGCTACTGATGGGCGAAGGCGGGGTACACCCTGGACAGGTCGCCAGTCCGTTGCAGGGCCTCAATCACACACCCATTCACCCTCACATTCACACCTAGGGGCAATTTAGAGTCACCAATTAACCTATGAAGCATGTTTTTGGACGGTGGGAGGAAGCCGGAGTCCCCGGTGAAAACCCACGCATGCACGGGGAGAACATGCAAACTCCACACAGAAAGGTCCCAGCCGGGAGTCGAACCGGGGCCTTCTCGCTGTGAGGCAAGAGCGCTAACCACTTGCGCCACCGTGCAGCAAACTATACTCTTCAATCTATTTCTTTGTTAGAGACATTAAAAAAAAAAAACAATTAAAATCAAGCTGACTTTTATCAACTTTTTCAAAAAGTGTGAATAGGATCAAATGTAACATTTTTATTTAGCTTGACATGTCTGTTTCTGTTGATGATGTTTTGGGGAGGTGGTTATATAAGACCTGTGCAGGTCTTCACTCTCTCCTGCACGGATGTATTTCACTTGTATTTGTCACTGTAATCCATGTGATTGCATTTATGTATGTGCAAAGAAAAAAAATAAAATAAAATAATCATTACCTGTTTAATTATTTATTTATTTTTTCTTTTATTTATAATTTGTAGTTTTTTTATCGCTTTTTTATTTTATTTAGTTCTGAACTCACAGCATAACTCATATCTGCCATTATATGACAATATAACAACATATATATATATATATATAATATATATTCAATCATTTCTTCCTGCAGCCCGGCAGTGCTCACGTATCGGCAGAACAGCGCTATTTGATCAATGTCATTTTTGTCTTTTGACACATCATAGACGATTACGATGCTGAATTGACAACTTCAATCTGCTTTCTGCTGATGTTTTCTGCCATCTTCACAGTTCTGTCTTGGACAGTTTTCACTTTTATCTTCTGCAAAATTTCATCTTGTTTTTGAAGTCTGAGATTAGATGTTCTGAAATCTTAACAAATGTTTCTTTGAGGTATTCTCCATCTGTAAATGGCTTACCATGCTTGATTATTTCCTGAGTAGAAACAAAACTTGAGCAAGAAGTTGAATTTGAACTCTTAATCCACTTCTTGAAGTGGCTTCTGCTCACTTCAGACTCCCGCATCAACTCTGAAACGGCCTTTTTTCGCTCCTCTCCTTTGTGATTTTTTTTAGCAAAGGCAGAATGTTTGTTCTCAAAATGTCTTGTAACATTTGATTTCTTGTGTTTGCAAAAGGAACTAATGTAGAAAAATGTTTTTATACATATATGTGTATGCGTTTTTTTCACTTCCAGTTAAAATAAATGATAAAACCAATTATTTACTATTAAACGTTTAAAGTGAAACAACACAAAATAGTAAAACCACAACCCCAATACTAATTAAAAAGTACAAATAAAAAAAGGATAAGAAAATGTTTATTCACTGTAAAGAAATGTCTCATCTTTGTGAAGTTGAGCTGTTTTTTTCTGTCAGTAAGGATCTCTGTATTGGAGAAGTTGTTCTCAGGTGTCTGTACAGGTTGGTTGTGGGATTGGTTCTATTAGAAATTCTTTTCTTGCAGACTCTAAATTCTGCCTTAGAATTATCATTAACAGTGAAATGCTTCCAGATATTTCTCTTATTTTCCCAGTGTGACTCTTTTTTTTACGTTTTTGTGTTGAAGTTCTCTTGATGCGCCTGGCGTGCACTGTCTGCCTTATACTCGGTTCCTGTAGGGAAACTCCACCAATGAAGTAATCAGATCACAGCTGGAGTTTTGCTCACATAGAACTCTAGTTTGGTGTTTGGTTGATTTCTATTGAGTCTCAAGCTGAAAACAATCCTGACAAACAAGAATGATCAATCTGAACTGATAGAATAAAGATCTGGTCCACCTTTAGGTGATGAAAGTTCAGCTCCAATAACAGATCTGCTTCTCTGAGCTCGGTGCTCTTAAAAAAACGGACTCTTGTGGCTCCAAAGAACCTCTGAGTTTATGATCTCTCTGTTCCTCTTTCTGCTTCATTCATTCATTATAAAGATGTGATTCTAAACATCAGTTTAATGTTCTCATAAAAGACTTATTTTCATGGAGTTTTCTATTTACAAAAACACAGTTGCTGTTGTTTAATATTTGGATGAAACCTTCAAATCAAAAGCTGAACCCAAACCCGCAGCAAACCAATCAAACCCAGATCAAAGTGTGACCAGTAGAAGACTGTTGGGTGGAGGTTGACCTTTAGAAGCTGCATGAATGGGCGGTTCTTCCATGTTGACTCTGCTCTGACAGGTCTTTTAGTTACAAAGTCTAGACCAGGGGTCTCCACCGAATTTGGCGAGAGGTCCAGTAACTCTGTGAGCTTGGTAGACCAGGTCCGAACATGCAAAAACATTCAGTCAATATTTCACTTTTCTGTTCTTTTACTAAATTACAATGTGTAGTTACATTTGCAAAGAACTCTTTAAACTTATCGTCTCAACAAGTATTCCTCTCATTCCTTTTTGTACAAAAATACATACATGTACATGCATTATAGAGAAAAAAGATTGCACATAAACTTGCTTCCGCTGCACGGTGGCGCAGTGGTTAGCGCTCTTGCCTCACAGCGAGAAGGCCCCGGTTCGAATCCTGGCTGGGGGATTTGGGACCTTTCTGTGTGGAGTTTGCATGTTCTCCCCGTGCATGCGTGGGTTTTCACCGGGGACTCCGGCTTCCTCCCACCGTCCAAAAACATGCTTCATAGGTTCATTGGTGACTCTAAATTGTCCCTAGGTGTGAATGTGAGAGTGGATGTGTGTGATTGAGGCCCTGCGACAGACTGGCGACCTGTCCAGGGTGTACCCCGCCTTCGCCCATCAGTAGCCTGGATAGGCTCCGGCACCCCCACGACCCCAAAAGGGAAGAAGCGGTCAAGAAAATGGATGGATGGATGATTGGATAAACTTGCTTCCTTATAGTCCAATATGGGTGCTTTTTCACAAAGCTTAACATTCTGCTGTCTGTCACTCAAAGTGCAACAGGTAACATGAATGTACCTCAAAAATAATTAATAATTAATCCCTTTTCTTGTGCAAATGGTAATTTTCTGTTTTACAACCCTTAAAAGTAGATTGCAAATAATGCTACATAATGAACATTAAAGTAATAACTTTCATAAGTGTGAAAAACATTATAAACATAAAGGTAAACAACAAAACAGAATTAAAGAGACGTAGATGGCACTTTGAATGGCGGTGTAAAGCAGGAACTGTACGGAACTAAATTGGGGACAATATTATTTCATCCATCCACCCATCTTCTTGACCGCTGCTTCCCTTTCGGGGTCGCGGGGGCGCTGGAGCCTATCCCCGCTACTGAAGGGTGAAGGCGGGGTACACCCTGGACATGTCGTCAGTCTGTCTCAGGGCCTCAATCACACACATTCACTCTCACATTCACACCTAGGGGCAATTTAGAGTCACCAATGAACCTATGAAGCATGTTTTTGGATGGAGGGAGGAAGCCGGAGTCCCCGGTGAAAACCCACACATGATTGGGGAGAGCATGCAAACTCCACACAGAAAGGTCCCAGCCGGGAGTCGAACCGGGGCCTTCTCGCTGTGAGGCAAGAGCGCTAACCACTGCGCCACCGTGCAGCCCAGAATATTATTTCAAACCCAAATAAAGCAAATTGAAAAAATATTGGTGTTTGGCCAAAAAAATGTAAAACGTCCGAATTTTTTTACTGTTCTAAAATAAACTTAATTATTTTCAACTTCAAATGTTCCCTTTTTTAGGAATTTCAATCCCCAAACTTAATCAGTGTCGTTTTTTTTCTAGTTTAAACTTTTTTTTTCTTTTTTGAAAATAAAAATTTCAGTTTCAAAACTTTTAGCCTTGTTGTGGAGGGGCTAACACAAAGGACCAATCAAAACTCAACGAGAGTGATAACTTCAGTCCCAGTGTCTTCACTGACTGTCTGTACCATCATGTTCTAAAGCAGGGGTCTCCAACTAATTTGGCGAGAGGTCCAGTAACTCTTTCAGCTTGGTAGACCGGGGTCCGAACATGCAAAAACATTCAGTCAATTTTTCAATTTTCTGTCCTTTTATTTAATTACAATGTGTAGTTAAATTTGCAAAGAACTCTTTTAGCTTATTGTCTCAACAAGTATTTATCTCATTCCTTTTTGTACAAAAATTCATACATGTACATGCATTGTAAAGTAAAAAAAAGATGCACATAAACTTGCTTCCTTATAGTGCAATATGTGTGCTCTTTCACAAACTTTAACATTCTGCTGTCTGTCACTTAAAGTGCAACAAGTAACATGAATGTACCTCAAAAATCATTCATAGTTAATCCCCTTTCTTGTGCAAATGTTAACTTTGTTTTACAACCCTTAGAAGTACATTGCAAATAATGCTACATAATGAACATTAAAGTAATAACTTTCATAAGTGCAAAAAACATTATAAACATAAATGTAAACTATAAAACAGACTTAAAGAGATGTAGATGGCACTTTGAATGACAGTGTTGAGCTAAAACTGTATGGAGCTAAATTAGGGCCAATATTATTTGAAACCCAAATAAAACAAATTGAAAAAATATTGGTGTTTGGCCAAAAATTTTTAAAATGTCTGAATATTTTTTTTTTACTGTTCCAAAATAAACGTAATTATTTTCAACTGAAAATGTTCTCTTTTTTTAGGTTTCAAACTCAGAATTTGAATTGCCAAACTTATTTTTTCCAGTTTAAACTCTTTTTTTTTTCTTTTTTGAATATAAAAACTTCAGTTTCAAACTTTTGGCCTTGTTGTGGCGGGGCTAACACAAAGGGCCAATCAAAACTTGATGAGAGTGATAACTTCAGTCCCAGTGTCTTCACCGACTCCTAGAGCTGTGAAAAATACGATCAGAAAATGTCTGTATTGTCTGTTCTATCATATTCTGAAGTTATCCCAAGATGGATGTAAAGATCAGTTTTATCCCGTACAAACCGGGTGTCCAAAACTCTGTTCTAGCAGAGTCAGTGAATGCACCAGGACTGAAGTTACTACACTCATCCATTTGGTTTGGTCCTTGGTGTTAGCCCCGCCACAAAAGGGCAAAAAGTTTTGAAACAGAAATTTTCGTATTCGAAAACTAACAAAAATAATAATAATAAATAGAGTTGAATCTAAAAAAATGGAATTGAAATTTGTAGTTTTGAAACCTTAAAAAAATTGAACACTTTAAGCTGAAATTAAATTCATTTTAGAATGGAAAACATTTTGACATTTATTTTATTTTTTTGCCAAACATCAATTTTTTTCATATATAATATTTGTTTTATTTGGGTTTTATATAATATTGGCACCAGATTTGCTCCATAGACCTGCACATCCATGGAAAGCAGCTCGGTTCTTGTTAACGACAGGGGAATCTGTCGAACCTTTTCTTGAAGCAGCTGTCCCTCTTTTCCCTCTAATATTGTTTCTGTTATTGCCTCCATACACCCTTAAATCATTTTGGAGTGACTTTTTAGTGCTTGTCCAACATCCATTCCACTCGTAGTGATCACTTGTGAGCTCGTTGTTGTGCTGTTACCGTCTGTGTGTTGTCAATCGCACTGTACTTTCAGTTCGTATATTTTCCGTGACCACGTCACTCATTCTGTCGGGTAATTTGTGTCAGAAGTTTTGTGTTTTGTCTTGTAGCGCCGCTTGATATCAGCGCTCTTAACAAAACCAGCTGACTCCATGTTTTTAATACAAACCGGCCTCGTTGAACTCACTGCTGGTAAATAAAAGCGAAAGCTTCGGTCCATCATCTCAAAAGACACGATTTTCAGTCCACTTTCCTAATTGTTGATAGAGCCATCGTTCACGCACATTCCAGAAAAGTATACATCCCAACTACGTAAACATTAGCACACCACTTTGAACTTTTGCCGGTTGAAGGACCCCGGTCTGAACGTAGCTGTCCTCGCGCGCGCCTGTTCAAAAATCGCCGTGTAAAGATGAATGAAAAATCGTACTTTTTATTAAAAATGTTTGGCGGTCCGGATAAAAGTGTCTCGGGGTCCGGACCCGGACCGCGGTCCGCCAGTTGGGGACCCCTGTTCTAAAGCTATCCCATGACGGGTGTAAAGAGAGAGTTTTATCCCGTACAAACAGTGTGTCCAAAACTCTGTTCTAGCAGTCAGTGAATGCACCAGGACTGAAGTTACCACACTCATCCATTTGGTTTGGTCCTTTGTGTTAGCCCCTCCACAAAGGGGCAAACAGTTTTGAAACAGAAATTTTCGTATTCGAAAACGAACAAAAAAATAAATAAATAATAAATGGAGTTGAATCTTAAAAAAATGAATTGATATTTGTAGTTTTGAAACCTTAAAAATCGAACATTTGAAGCTTAAATTAAATTCATTTTAGAATGGACAAAATTTAATGACATTTATTTATTTTTTTGGCAAACATCAACATTTTTTTCAATTTGTTTTATTTGGGTTTCATATAATATTGGCACCAATATGGCTCCATAGCCCTGCACATGTCTGGAAAGCTGCTCGGTTCTTGTTGACGACAGAGGAATCTGTTGGAGCTTTTCTTGAAACTGCTGCCCCTCTTTTCCTTCTAATATTGTTTCTGCCTTTGCCTCCATACACTTTTTAATCATTTTGGTGTGACTTTTTAGTGCTTGCCCAAATCCATTCCACTCGTAGTGAGCACTCGTGAGCTCGTTGTTTTGCTGTTAGCATCTATGTGTTGTACGCTCGCACTGTGCTTTCAGTTCGTATATCTTCCGTGACCACGTCACTCATTCTGTTGGGTAATTTGTGTCAGAAGTTTTGTGTTTTGTCTCGTAGCGCTGCGATATCAGCGTTCTTAACAAAAGAAGCCGACTCCATGCTTTTAATACAAACCGGCCTCGTAGAACTCCATCCATCCATCCATCTTCTTGACCGCTGTTTCCCTTTCGGGGTCGCGGGGGTGCCGGAGCCTATCACGGCTGCTGATGGGCGAAGGCGGGGTACACCCTGGACAGTCTGTCTCAGGGCCTCAATCACACACCCATTCACTCTCACATTCACACCTAGGGGAAATTTAGAGTCACCAATTCACCTATGAAGCATGTTTTTGGACGGTGGGAGGAAGCCGGAGTCCCCGGTGAAAACCCACGCATGCACGGGGAGAACATTTGAGCAGACTTCCTGTAGAGATGGAGATCTGAGCTCAGTCCTGAGTTCAGCAGTCAGAACTGGACTTGAGGAGTCCAGCTTTGGAACCTGCAGAGAACCAACAAACAGCAGAAAGCCACACTGTGGGAAAGACTCCACACTTCTGACTGATGTTCACGTCCACTTTATTCTTCACAGGAAAGATTGGAACAGAACACTGAGAACTAAAAAGAACAGAGAAACACTTCTAATCTCTGATACAAAACAGGAATCACAACAACACAAACACCAGTCCACCTCTTCCATAATAGATTTTTACAAAATCTTTTCTTCACAAAACTGTTGTTTACTAACACGACTCAACAAAATATAAACTGTCATTTTATATTTAGATAATATTGAAATGTTCACAAATCACATAAAAATGTAAATAGACTTAGAGACCTTTAAAAATATATGTAGCAGATTTGCGTAGGCCATCTGGAGATTTGAATATTATATTTATTCACATTTTAAATTCAAATTTTCTGAGAAGGAAAACCTGTGGTTTTCATTACCTCTTAATTTACATCACCAAAAACTGGGTTACATATTCAAAATATTAGTGCACTAATTCTTTATTTTAAAAAGGAATAGAATAATTTTTTTAACAATATTTCAATTTTCCAATATAAACTCTTACTTTTTTCTCTTCCTGATGCCTTCGCTGTGAATTTTCCTTTCTTCTTTTTTAAGTTGCAAATTTTAACTTCATTGCTAATTATAATTTTTGTCTAGAAAAAGGTGTCGGCCCTGAATGAGTTCTCATGTGTCTTTTGAGATTTTGCATCTGACTAAAATGTTTTGGACACTCTTTACAAGAAAAGGGCTTCTCTCCTGTATGAGTTCTAATGTGTGATTTAAGCTGAGATAATTGACAAAAACTCTTATCACATTCTTTACACGTAAAAGGCTTCTCTCCAGTATGTATCTTCATGTGTGTTTTGAGAGTAGATATTTGACTAAAACTTCTGTCACATTCTTTGCATGTGAAAGGCTTCACTCCTGTATGAGCTGTCATGTGTGTTTTGAGATTAGATATGTGTCTAAAACTTTTGTCACATTCTTTACATGAAAAAGGCTTCTCTCCTGTATGAATCCTCATGTGTTTTTTGAGATTAAATATGTGACTAAAACTTCTGTCACATTCTTTACATGCAAAAGGCTTCTCTCCTGTATGAGTTGTCATGTGTGAATTGAGATGAGATTTTCGATTAAAACTTCTGTCACATTCTTTACATGTAAAAGGCTTCTCTCCTGTATGAATCATCATGTGTGTTTTGAGACCAGATATGTGACTAAAACTTCTGTCACATTCTTTACATGTAAAATGCTTCTCTCCTGTATGAGTCATCATGTGTGTTTTGAGAGCAGATATTTGACTAAAACTTCTGTCACATTCTTTACATGTAAAAGGCTTCTCTCCTGTATGAATCATCATGTGTGTTTTGAGACCAGATATGTGACCAAAACTCCTGTCACATTCTTTACATGTAAAAGGCTTCTCTCCTGTATGAGTTGTCATGTGTGATTTGAGACCAGATATTTGACTAAAACTTCTGTCACATTCTTGACATGGAAAAGGCTTCTCTCCTGTATGAGTTCTCATGTGTGTATTGAGACTAGATTTGTGACTAAAACTTCTGTCACATTCTTTACATGAAAAAGGCTTCTCTCCTGTATGAGTTGTCATGTGTGATTTGAGAGCAAATAGTTGACTAAAACTTCTGTCACATTCTTTACATGAAAAAGACTTCTTCCCTGTATGAGTTGTCATGTGTGTTTTGAGATGAGATTTGTGACTAAAACTTCTGTCACATTCTTTACATGAAAAAGGCTTCTCTCCTGTATGAGTTCTCATGTGTATTTTGAGATTATTTATTTGACTAAAACTTCTGTCACATTCTTCACATGTGAAAGGCTTCTCTCCTGTATGCGTTTTCATGTGTGATTTAAGACCAGATATTTGACTATAGCTTCTGTCACATTCTTTACATGTAAAAGGCTTCTCTCTTGTATGCGTTTTCATGTGTGATTTAAGACCAGATATTTGATTAAAACTTCTGTCACATTCTTTACATGTGAAAGGCTTCTCTCCTGAATGCGTTTTCATGTGTGATTTAAGACCAGATATTTGACTATAGCTTCTGTCACATTCTTTACATGTAAAAGGCTTCTCTCCTTTATGCGTTTTCATGTGTGATTTAAGACCAGATCTTTGACTAAAACTTCTGTCGCATTCTTTACATGTGAAAGGCTTCTCTCCTGTATGAGTTATCATGTGTGATTTGAGATTAGATATTCGATTAAAACTTCTGTCACATTCTTTACACGTAAAAGGCTTCTCTCCTGTATGAATGATCATGTGTGATTTGAGATTATAAAGTCGACTAAAACTTCTGTCACATTCTTTACACGTAAAAATCTTCTCTTTTATACGAGTTCTCATGTGTGCTTTGAGGGAAGTTCTTTGATTAGCACTCCTATCACATTCTTTACTACAAAGAGGTTTCTCTCCCCTGTGAGTTCTCATGTGTGTTTTGAGATAAGATAAAAGGCTAAAATGTTTATCACATTGTTTACAAGAAAAAGTCTTCGCTCTTGTGTGAGTTGTAATGTGAGTTCTAAATTTGAACCAGGAGCCAAAATTTTTACCACATTCTTCACAGACATAAGGTCCTTCATCAGACTTAGTTTTCATGTGGGCAGACATCTTATGAGCAGTTCTTGTTCCTTTACCAGACTTTATATTTGAAAGTCTCTTTTCTTTTGGGGATTGTTTGGTTTTCTTAACCAAAGTTGCTTTCTTGAACTTTTTTCTAACATCGGGGTCACACTGACTTTCTGACATGTGAGAGCTGGCCACACTTTGGACATGACTTCTGTCTCTTTTCTTCCTCTGATGTCTGTTCTGTGGCTCTGTCTCTTCATCTGGAGTTGATGTTGATTCTTCATGTTGATTTCCTTCTTCATCCAGATCATCAGTTACAGTAAAACTCTGCTGATTATTTTCATCTGATTCTGTAAAAACATGTCCTTCAAAAGTAGAAATCTCAATCAAGGTATAAGTCTCCTTAATCTGTATAGTTTGTGGTTCCTCCTGCTCCTCCTTAGTCTGTTGGGGTTCTCGTTCTTCCTGCTCCTCTTTTATCTGTTGAAGCTCTGGTTCCCCCAGTTCCTCTTTTGTCTGTGTAGTTTCTGGATCATTCTGTTCCACTCTTAAGTTCCTCTGCTGGTTGCAGATATCTTCCTCTTTTATGAACCAATGCTGGGAAAGGACTGCAGGGACACAAATACAAGAAAGTATGAGACCTTTGAATGTTTTTTGTGTTGTTATCAAATACATTTTTAATCACCTCTGTCAGAAGCCCTACAGTTTTAAACTTTAGAAGTCCATCAGTCCTACCATCCATTTCCTAAATCCTCTAAATCCCTTTCGGGATCATGGGAATCTTAAAGTCTACAGGTGTAGATTTGAGTTGCAGGACAAAGACTTGAGTCATTAATTTTCCATCCATCCATCCATCTTCCTCC
>NC_050514.1:6647375-6660582 GCF_002922805.2 Oryzias melastigma
TCTCGTTCTTCCTGCTCCTCTTTTATCTGTTGAAGCTCTGGTTCCCCCAGTTCCTCTTTTGTCTGTGTAGGTTCTGGATCATTCTGTTCCACTCTGAAGTTCCTCTGCTGGTTGCAGAAATCTTCCTCTTTTATGAACCAATGCTGGGGGAGGACTGCAGGGACACAAATACAAGAAAGTATGAGACCTTTGAATGTTTTTTGTGTTGTTATCAAATACATTTTTAATCACCTCAGTCAGAAGCCCTACAGTTTTAAACTTTAAAAGTCCATCAGTCCTACCATCCATTTCCTAAATCCTCTAAATCCCTTTTGGGATCATGGGAATCTTGAAGTCTACAGGTGTAGATTTGCGTTGCAGGACAAAGACTTGAGTCATTAATTCTCCATCCATCCATCCATCTTCCTCCGCTTCATCCAGGACCGGGTCGCGGGGGCAGCAGTCTGAGCAAAGATGCCCAGACTTCCCTCTCCCTGGCCACTTCCTCCAGCTCCTCTGGGGGGACCCGAGGCATTCCCAGGCCAGCCGAGAAACATAGTCTCTCCAGCGTGTCCTGGGTCTTCCCCGGGGCCTCCGCCCAGTTGGACATGCCCGGAACACCTCACCAGGGAGGCGTTCAGGAGGCATCCGGATCAGATGCCCGAACCACCTCAACTGGCTCCTCTCGATGCGGCTCTACTCCGAGCTCTCTCCGGGTGACTGAGCTCCTCACCCTATCTCTAAGGGAGCGCCCAGCCACCCTGCGGAGAAAACTCATTTCAGCCGCTTGTAGTCGGGATCTCGTTCTTTCGGTCACGTCCCAAAGCTCATGACCATAGGTGAGTACTGGAGCGAAGATCGACCGGTAAATTGAGAGCTTTGCTTTCTGGCTCAGCTCTCTTTTCACCAAAACGGACCGTTACAGCGACCGCATAATAGCGGACGCCGCTCCAATCCGCCTGTCGATCTCACGGTCCGATCTTCCCTCACTCGTGAACAAGACCCCAAGATATTTAAACTCCTCCACCTGAGGCAGGAGCACTCCACCCACCGAGAGAGGGCAAACCACCTTTCTCCGGTCAAGAACCATGGCCTCAGATTTAGCGGTGCTGACCCTCATCCCAGCCGCTTCACACTCGGCTGCAAACCGCCCCAATGCATCCTGGAGGTCCCAGCATGATGGAGCCAACAAAACAACATCATCTGCAAAGAGCAGAGATGAAATCCTGTGTTCCCCAAACCAGATCCCCTCCAGCCCCTGACTGCGCCTAGAAATTCTGTCCATAAAGACTTTGAACAGAACCGGTGATAAAGGGCAGCCCTGCCGGAATCCAACATGCACCGGAAACAGGTCTTACTTACTGCCGGCCATGTGAACCAAACTCCTGCTCCGGTTGTACAGAGACCGGACAGCCCTGAGTAAGGCTCCCCAGACCCCATACTCCTAGAGCTCCCTCCACAGGACACCACGGGGAACGCAGTCGAACGCCTTCTCCAAATCCACAAAACACATATGGACTGGATGAGCGAACTCCCACGAACCCTCCAGCACCCTGGAGAGGGTGTAGAGCTGGTCCACTGTTCCACGACCAGGACGGAAACCGCACTGTTGTTCTTGAATCTGAGGTTCGACTATCGGACGGACTCTCCTCTCCAGTACCCTGGCATAGACTTTCCCAGGGAGGCTGAGGAGTGTGATTCCCCGGTAGTTGGAACACACCCTCCGGTCCCCCTTCTTGAAAAGGGGAACCACCACCCCAGTTTGCCAGTCCAGTGGTACGGTTCCTGTTTGCCACGCAATGCTGCAGAGACGTGTCAGCCAAGACACTCCCACAGCATCCAGAGACTTGAGGTACTCAGGGCGAACCTCATCCACCCCTGGAGCCTTGCCACCGAGGAGCTCTTTTACTACCTCGGTGACCTCAGCTTGGGTGATGGACAGTTCCACCCCAGTGTCCTCAGCCTCTGCTTCCTCAACGGAAGGCGTGTCAGCAGGGTTGAGGAGATCCTCAAAGTATTCCTTCCACCGCCCGACAATGTCCCCAGTTGAGGTCAGCAGATCCCCACCTGCACCGAAAACGGTGCCTGCAGAAAACTGCTTTCCCCTCCTGAGGCGCCGGATGGTTTGCCAGAATCTCTTTGAGGCCAACCGATAGTCCTTCTCCATGGCCTCACCAAACTCCTCCCAGGACCGAGTTTTTGCCTCCAACACAGCCCGGGCCGCAGCTCGCTTAAACTGCCGGTACCTGTCAGCTGCCTCTGGAGTCCCACAAGCCAGCCAGGCCTGATAGGACTCCTTCTTCAGCTTGACGGCAACCCTTACTTCCGGTGTCCACCACCGGGTTCGGGGGTTGCCACCACGACAGGCACCAGAGACCTTGTGACCGCAGCTCCGGAAAGCAGCAGAGACAATAGAGGTGGAGAACATGGTCTACTCGGACTCTATGTCACCAACCTCCCTCGGTACCTGCTTGAAGTTTTCCCGGATGTGGGAGTTAAAGACCTCCCAGACGGAGGGCTCAGCCAGACGTTCCCAGCAGACCCTGACAGTACGTTTAGGTCTGCCGAGTCTTTCCGGCCTCCTCCCCGGCCAGCGAATCCAACTTACCACCAGGGAAGGGATCAGTGGACAGATCAGCCCCTCTCTTTACCCGAGTATCCAGAACACACGGCCAGAGATCGCCTGAAAGGACTACAAAGTCGATCATCGATCTTCAACCTAGGGTGTCCTGATGCCAGGTGTACTGATGGACACCTTTGTGTTCAAACATGGTGTTTGTTATGGACAAACTATGACGTGCACAGAAGTCCAACAACAAAACACCGCTCGGGTTCAGGTCAGGGAGGCCATTCCTACCAATCACGCCCCTCCAGGTGCCACTGTCATTGCCCACGTGGGCATTGAAGTCCCCCAGGAGGACAACGGAGTCCCCCGTTGGGGCACTTTCCAGTACCCCTTCAAGAGACACCAAGAAGGCCGGGTACTCCGAACTGCTGTTCGGCCCGTAAGCCGAAACTACAGTCAGAGACCTGTCCCCCAGAGTCATTAATTTTACGACTTTAAATTCAGCTCGGATTTTAAAAGCCGTAACTCGTGACTTGCATTGCTCTTCCTGAAGCGGACTTAGTAAGATTTCCCATCAAATACCTTTTGGACAATATTTCTGAACAAAGTAACAAGTACTCCACACAGAGAAATCCAGACCATGTCCTCAAACTAGATGGGTCTTCACTGGAGCAGTTTTGTTGATACTGGAGTACACGAGCATTTTTGATTTACCTCGGTCAAGGATGTACTGGTCTGGAGCACAAAGAGTGCAGGATGAGGCAGATGAAAAGTCTCGAGACAGATGGGATAAAAATCAATCATTACCTACATTTCAGTGATAACAAGGCTCTCAACAATGACGGAAAGCTTTTCAAAATTGGCTTGATTGTTGACTCACTTCTTCCCAAATTTTGAGAGGCACCCAGCTGCAGGCAAACATTGCGGATGTCATGGCGGATTGATGTAAGGCGCTCCGTCATGGTCGATGGACATCAACCTGAATACCGGAAGTGGAAGTCTCTCTAGCGCCCCCTCTCGTTTTTAACTCTTTCAAATCAATAACAGTCCACACTTTTATATTCAATGTTAAATTAAGATAAATCCATTGTGCCAGCTCAATGTATTAGCTTACAGTTTGACCGTTTTTGTGAATACAAATATTAAGTCGGCAGCAAAAAAAAGTACATTAGATCCAGTTTAAACACAGCAACTATTAATTTGCCTTGGGCTAAACATTTTTTTCCTTGTTCGTATAATTACTGGCAATATCTGTACTCTCTTTTGTCTAAAATCTAAATTGCAGTTTTGCAAATATTGTAGGACTAAACTGATAATCCGTGAAGGACTGGTTTACATTATTAAGTGATTTGTCATCGCTCGTGTCTCCGTGGTCGCACGGCCATCAGAGCTGATTGGGCTCGAGCCGTGACGTCACCAGCCACTGGAATGTTACGCTCGGAGTGCAATCACATGCACATCGTGTCCGCTTGTTTCAGTGATTAGAGTATGCGACTAGGGAGGAAACTGTCCAAATTTCTTTCCAAATTTCAAACACAGAAAGGGGGACAGAGAGGACAACTTGATAGAAAATAGAGCAAGTTCCTGGAAAAGCATTTCTTATTTGTCAGATCTGGCAGAACTAAGAAATGCAATTTGCTCAAATGTAATTAATTTATTTTGCCTTAGTATTCCCTGCTCCTGTTTAGTGGATAGGAACACGTTTTATTTTTAGCGTTGTCTTGTGATTTTAATGTATATTAAATGTTATTTTTTAATTGTATCTAATGTTTATCTTGTATGTTCCTCTTCAGGTCTGCTTCTAGTGGTGAGTGGATTCATAATCGAAAACAATCCAGCATTTACATTTTAAGGCAGTAAAATTCTAATTTTATCATATGAAGATGACTTTAATGTGTGATTCAATAAAAATCATGTTTAACATATTTTAGTGACCGGTCTCTTCTGTTTATTCACTGTTTTAGCATATATGTAAGACAAAATGAAATGTGGGTCAAAGTCAGATCTGTACAAAATTTATTTTAGAAACAGATGAAATTATTCAAAGCATCACAAACATTAATCATTGACAATTCAGAATTGGTTTCCCTTTATTTAAAGTAGGGACCTCTTTAAACGTGTCAAGGTTAGAAAGTCCAGTTATGAAGAAAAAATATATAAGAATTTTCTAAAAAGAAAGCAAGTTTCTGGTACTTTAAAGAAATGACAGCAATGTGCATTTCTACCACTAGGGCAGGGGTCGGCAACCCAAAGTGTTGAAAGAGCCACTTTGGACCAATACAATAAAAAACAAATGTGTCTGGAGCCGCATAAATTGAAACGGCTTATAAAAGTCTTACATTGTAAGTAACACATAGAGAATGTGTCGAATAAACGATTATTTAAACGATAATTTCTCCTGCTGCGTGTCCTCGTGTCATATCAGTTTCATTTTTGGCCTCATGACAAGTTGCTTAGACATTGCAGCGTCAAACTATCTGACAAAAGCTGAATAGCCTCATTATGAACATTTAAGCTTTTATTTTGACATCCCTCAATGACACAACGAGAGGGGCTCCTGATCAGTCTCTTCCTCATTCTCACTCCAGGTGCAGGAAGAATTCAAACATAACAGGACAAAATCATAAATGTTCAACAAATGTTCAACAGTCAGACAACAAAACACATTGAGGAAAACCCAAACTTAAATCCAATTCCAGTCAGACAGGCAAAAGAATGGGTAACCCACAATTCCTTGCGCTGCCAGACCGACAGCAAGCCCAGCGTGCCTGAGACCATCACTACAATATGAATGAATTACAGTTTGTTTCATTGCTTTGATGAAATTAAAGAAATGCAATAAAGAAATACGATTTTTGATGTCATTTTTATTTAGAGGATTTGAAAAAAAAACACAAAAATGTAACGTGCACCTTTAAGGTGCTTCCACACTGGCCGCGTCAATCAACACTTTCAATGAAGAGTCAATATAAGCGCGTGCACACCTAAATTCCTGCCCTCCAAGTCTGGAGCGCGCGTGAGTCTTATAGTCAGACATTTAAAAGGACAGAGTTGTGAAAACAAAAGTCTTCAGAAAGATTTGGGGGATTTTCAACACTTTTACTTTCGGTTCTCCCTGTTGTAGATGCAGATGAGCGCTAATGAACAGTAAAAATACAATAGAAGGAGAATCTCCGCCACGCACCGCACGCGGCCGGTGTGTGAGATCTGCACATCGGCAGCGCTCAGCAGGTGGTATCCACACCGGAGCAGCGCGGTCACGCACGCAGTGTCAGGGAGGAGATTCTTCTTCTATTCTTCTTCTACTGTTCATTTGCGCTCATTTCATCCTGGTGTCATATTAACCTGACTGGACACAAACCGTAATGATTCATTTCTCCTTCGTGATCACGTTTGGTACTTCTGTGCTTTGAAGCAGACTCCGCCCACAAGCAGCTCCCGCGCTGAATCTTCAATCCGGTTCAAGATTTCCACGCACAGTTACAGCTCTGAGCTGCTGCGACTGTGCGTGGAAATCTTGAACCGGATTGAAGATTCAGCGCGCTTAATGCGTGCCGATTTGTATGTGGAGCTCGTGACCCGACTTCAAAACCCGCGTAGCAACGTGCGCTCACGTGCGCTCCAGACGCACGGGCAGGAATTCTGCTGTGCGCTGACTCAGCCGGCGTGGAAGCACCTACACTCATCTCACAACAACTGGAAAACGTAAAGGATGTTTGTGTCATGTTTGTCCTCCTACAGAAATCGTATTAAAACAAAAATATTGTGGCAGCCTGACTGTTAATTTAGAAATAGTTCCTTGTTAGAGGGTGGAGTCAGTGTCTGTTCTTGTGTTGCATTATGGGACTTGAGTGTTTTACCGGCACCATGAGTGAGAGTGGTGTGTGTATGAGTGAGGCTCCTCACAGTGTCCGCTGTTCTGTGGTGCTGTACTGTTAATAAATGGTGGTCAAAATGTTGACACCAACTGATTTACATGGCCTGCGTGCGACGCAAGTGATCTCTGGATTCAAACCTGCTAGTCATCTGCTTGGTTCTGCTACCACCCAAATCGCTACAATATATTTCCTTCCAACATTTTTCATTATTTTCAAACATTCTTGAAAAAGCGCCAATGAGCCACAAGGGAGTGCTTAAAGAGCCGCATGCGGCTCCGGAGCCGCAGGTTGCCGACCCTCGCACTAGGGGGAGCAAAGGAAACTCAAGAGATCAAGAAATAAACACGATGAAGGCCAAACAAAGAGCTTATGATGACTTATATGCTAGGTTGGGTAGTAAGGAGGGAGAGACTGACCTGTACAGACTAGCAAGGCAGAGAGACAGAGACGGGAAGGACGTGCAGCAGGTTAGGGTGATCAAGGATAGGAAGGGTAATGTGGTGACAGGTGTCAGGGGTGTAATGGAAAGATGGAAAGAATATTTTGAAGAGTTGATGAATGAAGAGAATGAGAGAGAACAAAGAGTAGAAGAGGTGACGGTTGTGGAGCAGGAAGTACGAAAGATCAATAAAGGTGAAGTGAGAGGGGCTTTGAAGAGGATGAAGAGTGGAAAGGCTCTTGGTCCTAATGATATACCTTTGGAGATATGGAAGTGACTAGGAGAGATGGCAGTGGAGTTTTTGACCGGGTTGTTCAACAGGATCTTAGGTGGTGAGAAGATGCGTGAGGAATGGAGAAGTGTGATGGTGCCCATTTTTAAGAATAAGGGAGATGTGCAGAGTTGTGGTAACTACAGAGGAATAAAGCTGATGAGCCATACAATGAAGGTGTGGGAAAGAGTAGTGGAAGCCAGACTAATAGTGAATCACTGATGAAAATATAAACAAGATTTCTCTTTATACAAATGGTTGTGGTAATTGAAATCAACATCACCCACATCATTAAAAAATATTTTTACTTGACATTTTTTTTCATTTTATTAATTTTTTTCTACTAATCTTTATAGTTTGAATGGTAAAAATCAGACATTTGCACTTATGCAACAAAAGAAACTCATAAGTTCAGGCATCATAAATCATCTCTGGTTATGTGTTTTATTGCTGCCTTTAAATGTTAACTTCAATTTCAATCTTATTTATTTCTCTGGGATAGTGAGAAATCAAATGAGCTCAGCTGCTATTTTTTGTTGTAAAGACAGATGTTGGAATTATCTACAAAGCTAGGAGTATACAAATAAAAATACAAATGAGAAGCAATCAATTGAAATGCCTATTGTTAGAAAATAGACACTCTACAATTAATATAAAATACATAACTGGAGTTTTTCAAGATTTACTATCTCCCTTTTTTCATTTCATTATTTTATGTTGGGTTGCCTACATGATAAGAAGGTATTCTTTTTATGTTGTGTTTTTTATTTAAGCTGAGGACAAATGTTTATATGAATATTACAACTTGCCTGTATTGCATTTTTAAATATTAAATAATAAAAATGATAAATAAAAATGTAATTTGAATAAATGCAGCAGGTTTGGGTCTTCCAGAGATGAAGAAAATCCGAAACGTTTCAAAACTAATACAACATGTGAAAACCAAAAGTAGCAAAAAACAAATTCTTGATGTTTGCAAAGCATAGACTGTTATTTTATATACAGTCTATGTTGCAAAGTCAAATTTAACAGGCGCCGAAGTACTCCCTAATGAGATTTGGCACTCTCGCGAGATTTCTATGCGTATAAATTGCTTCGCCGCCGTCCTTCGGCCTTTCTCTCAATTTTTTCCGGTGAAGGTGCAACAGTTTTCGGTCGTCCCGAAGCCGGGTTCATCCGACACCATCACCAACCAGGCTGATCTGAGGCCAACCTCCAAAGCAGCGACATGCCGCCCAAATTCGACCCCAACGAAATCAAAATCGGTATGTTTTTAGGCTCCACGAGTTGTAGGAGCCGGTTGACAGACGAGGAGGGGTCGCTGTGCGCAGGCTGCCTCCGCGCCTGTTGGCTTGTGGGCCTTGTGCTGAAAACGGTAAAGAACGGACACAAAACTAACTCAAGAGACGAGATGGTTTAAATAAAACTCATTTTGGGTGGATATTGCGTCGGCGTGAGACGGATAACCGTAAAATGTGTCTTGTGAGGCGGTTCTGTGTGCTTCACCACGTGGAGGGCATTAGCCGCGGTGCTAACTAGCTTGCTCTATGCAAGTTTTCGTGGTTAGCCGAATTCTCTCTTTAACTACTCTATAGTGCTAGATTATTTTGTGCCCTTGATTTTTACATACAATGCGGATAGAGACCCGTTGATGTCCGAGGGGCCGGGTTCGGCCCCCAGATAGTTTTATTTTTAATGGCCACATGCTGTTCTCATTTTTACTTGTATATTTTTTTTGAAAGTTAATTAAGATTTAAGTTGATTAATCCTTGAATAATATTCCTGCCTTTTTATTTTTAATTATGGCAAAGTTACTGTTTTAAAAATTGGCATTCTGCAAGCTTTTTGGACAATTTTTTTTTTTTTTTTTTGTATTTACTGAGATTTTTTTAATGCTATTTTTGGAGTTTAGCTAACACATGATCTACATGCTAGCTGTTTTGACTAATTCAAGCTTTTTGTATATTTTTAAGTTTACCTTTTTTTAAGGCTAATTAAAAAGTTCTTATATTTTAGCTGACTATCAGCCTCATTGTATTCAGCTAACAATTTCAGCTATCAGCACTAGAATCTTCAGGAGCCAAATTCAGCTTACAGCATTCACACTAGCATTATCACAGGTAATGTCATATACCTAGTTCATAATTATGTTAAAGTTGCGGTTTTTAAGATGTAGTTTTGGTCTTCATTAAATGTACATCCTGTTTGACCCATGACCTAAGGGGTTAGATGTTGCCCCCCCTTCGATTGTGTTGTCACCGCTGATGTAGTCTACTCTTGAGTAATAATCCATGTTCTTGAACATTGTTGATGGAAATTCTGAAGAAGGCAGATTTATTTTAGTGTAAGTAGTAACAGCTCACTGGCTTTGTGGTGGAGTGTCCACCCTCAGGCTGGAAGGTCATGAGTTCAAATCCTGGCTGAGTCAATTATTCAACATAAAGACACAGCTTTAAATGAGGTGACTAGTTGCACATAATTACGGTTAAAATACGTGCAAGCAATAAAGCAATGTGCATTTGGCTGCACATAAATGCGAATAGCATCAGTCTTGCATTGATTTGAGTGTGTAGAAAAGGTTTGGGAAGCAGCTGAACAGTCGGCACGAAGTCTAGTGACCATGACTGTATGGACTTGTCATGGTGGGTAAGAAAAGAAGGCTGAACTGGTTTGATACTGACACACTGGAGTTGAAATGGGTTTAAGATATTCTCTTCTCTCCTCTAGTGTACATGAGATGCACAGGAGGAGAAGTAGGAGCCACCTCAGCTCTGGCCCCCAAAATTGGACCCCTGGGTCTGGTGAGTGTGATGGCTTGTACGCTGCTGTCGGGGCCGGTTCCTAGCTGAACAGCTTTTGTCTCCAGTCTCCCAAGAAAGTTGGTGACGACATCGCCAAGGCCACCGGAGACTGGAAGGGCCTAAGGATTACTGTAAAGCTGACGATCCAGAACAGGCAGGCAGCAGTAAGTAGACTACTTCTATGGCTAAAGAGAACATGGAAGGACATGTTGTTCTTTTTTTTTTCCACCAGTTTTTTTTTTAATCTGTTGTAGACAGTAGGACATGATTGCAGTGGACATGATCAGAAAGTGGCTGCAGTCTTGAGTACAGAAAGCTTTGCTGTGTTGACGCCTTTTCTTTTACCAGATCGAGGTGGTCCCCTCTGCATCTGCTCTGATCATCAAGGCTCTGAAAGAACCTCCCCGCGACAGGAAGAAGGTTAAGAACAGTAAGTATCAGCATGGAGAGCTTTCCTCTGGGTGAGGCAGACATAACGCTGTTTCTGTTTCAGTCAAACACAGCGGTAGCGTGACCTTTGACGAGATCGTGGGCATTGCTCGTGTCATGAGGCATCGCTCCATTGCCAGAGAGCTTTCTGGTAAGAGAACAATAAGTCTGCTAAACTCAGCCTCCCGCCACTAGACCAGTCTGCCCCGTGACGCGGTCTAGTCCAGTGGAGGCTAAGAGTAACCCAGCTTTAGGAAACAGGGCTGCCCACATTAATGGGTGACTCTGTGCCGAAAAGTCTGGAACATAAAGTCAATGCTCATCAGGAATGACGACTGGGACTCATGAAAGCTTTTCTTCTCTTAAGGAACCATCAAGGAGATCCTAGGGACGGCCCAGTCTGTGGGCTGCACCATTGATGGCCGTCATCCCCATGATGTCATCGATGACATCAACAGCGGGAAAGTAGAGTGTCCGTCTGACTGAACTGTCGTTAAATAAACTTTGACTAAATTGACATCAGACCTCATTTATCTTTGAAATGAAGATGGTGAATGAACTGGTTTAGAGGTCCAGGTAGAGCTGGGTTAATCAAATTGATTAATCGATTTAAAACCATTTAAGCTTAATAGATCAATAATTGATTAATAAAAAATATAAATCAATTTAGCAAAAAGCTCAAGTCCACTAGTTTGATACTAACATTTAATGGAATCTGTCAACCTAAACATTCATCTTAATGTATCGGTATTTCTAAACAAATGTGTGAACTATGTATATATTTTAACACTTGTCCTGTCCAACAGATGTGGGCTGAGAGCTTCTTGTGTTGGGCAGATTTTACTGTCACAACAGGGATTTGAGTATAAACCCCTGTTGTATTTCATTGTAAACTCGATCTTAAACTGAATCCGAATCAATTCAGGCTCTTGTAGCCAGTAATTATAATCAATGCCCAGCCCTAGACCAGGTGAAACTCCACTAACTTACATTATTTGTGCTTAGTTAATTTGATGATCCTGAAGGGTGTTTTGGGAAAACTGCTAGATTTTGTTCACCTCAGCCTTGGTGATGTGACTTAAAGCTGGTTACCTGGATTGCTAAATTGGAGGACAAAAATACAATAAAATGTATTTGGGAATTTTCTTCACGGAGAAGAGTCGGTGAGGAAAACAAAGAGCCTTCCACCTCAATGAAGAATGAGGCTGCAAAAGCAGGTCCCTGTTCCAGAAAGGTTATACTCACCATCTGGTGAACCCTGAGCTGGAGGTCCACACCTGTTGATGCTGAGAATGTCCATTTCAAAACACCTGAAGTGTTGGTGCAATTAACCCTCTGCTGGAAGCTCTGAGGTAAGCATGTGCACGCTGGAAACACAGACCCTCTCAATGGATCACAGAACTCTTTTGCGAAAGAATTAAAGTCCATTTTGAGTCACTTTGGCAAAAAATAATCTGTAAATGTGAGTTCTAAAACATTCTCATTGCATTTTTTTTGTGATCAACAGTAGAAAAAAGCTTTAGAAAATGATAAATATATACTCAAGCACTGATTGATTCTATGATAAAGAATGACTATTTCTTGAGAAAAATTCCCTTTAAGGATAAAGTCATATTGTACATAAACTAAGAAATACATTTAGTTCCTGTTAAAATCCTAATCCTTCTGGAGCCAGAACAACTGTAAAACTCTACAAAAAAAACACTATTCAGACATTTTTATTGCATCCTTTCTGTAGTTAATAGAATTTTTTTAAACATTGTAATTCCAGATAAACACAATTTCTGTCATTTAAAGACTTTCAGAATGTTTTAACAGCTGTCAGTGTTTCTTTTGTCTCCATGCAGGCTTATTTTATTTAAATGGTCATGAGATGAACTTTCATCTAATTTGTTAATCTCTTACAGGTTTGGAATGTATTAAGAGATTAAGTTACATGATTAACTTTATAGCATATAAATCTAGTTTCACTTTTCTTTTAAGAAATGATAATAATACAAATGTTTTTGTGAAAACTTTTCTTAAATTCATTTATGCATATATATTGTCTGATCATTCTGGCCGACAGTCAAATGGTCTTCAGAGCTCCGTGCACAGGAGCACCTTGTGCTGCAGCTCCGTGCTCAAGGGTCTCGGGCCCCAAGCTGAATAAACCAGGACAATGATGATGGGGGCTTTGTGTCTCACTAGCGTAAATCTTCACCGCTGCTACAAGGAAAGCAACAACACAACGGACGACTAACAGACGACTGGTTACATGAAATAGAAGAAAAAAGAATGGTTGGGACTGTATTCTTAGATTTAAGTGCAGCTTTTGATTTACTGGATCATGAGTTACTGATAAATAAACTGAATAGTTATGGGTTTGAAACTTCTGCCACTGAATGGATTAAAAGTTATCTTGATAATAGATCATTCACGGTTCTGTTTAATGGCAGTTATTCAGAGAAGCAAAAGCTATGTTGTGGGGTACCACAGGGCAGCTGCTTGGGACCACTTTTATTTTCAATTTTTATGAATGATTTACCTTTTGTTTTGAAACATGCCACTATTGCACTTTATGCTGATGATTCTACAATCTATATGTCTGGCACTAATGCACATCATCTGAGTCAAGATCTCAATGATGAGTTGAGAGCAGTTGAGAATTGGTTTAATGTAAATAGGTTGGTCATTAATGCAGAAAAAACTAAATGTATGATGTTGGGATCAAGCTATTTATTGAAAGATTCACCTGTTCTAAATCTGTCTGTGAATGGGAGCCCAATTGAACAAGTATCTGAAGCTAAACTTCTTGGGGTTGTTGTGGACAGCAAAATGACATGGAATAATCAAATTAAGCAA
>NC_050514.1:6664198-6678009 GCF_002922805.2 Oryzias melastigma
TATTTTCAAACAGAAAAAAGATCCAGCTGTTCACTTGTTAGGATGGTTATTTATTTTAAATCCCGCTGAACGTGCTTCTCACGTGCATCTGATCAGACTGTAACGTGGCAGCGCATGTGAAGTGACAAGCTGCGGCGCGAGGGGGGGGGGCACGCCGCTCTGCAGCAGCGTCACCCAAATGCTCCTTTTATCTCGACAAAAAGGAATAAATGTAAGTAAATCCAAAAGGACCGCTGACAGAATCAAATGTTGGAATGGTTCTCCCTCAAAGACTTCAACAATGACTTGTACGATTCTCCGGTGTTATTAAAGAAGAAGCTGTTTACATCCGTGGTCTCGTGGTCGAGGCGTGGAAAGAGGCGGACACTCACAATAAACTCACTCCAGATTGGTGACAGAACGTCCTATAGATTCATGACTCAGCTATGACTCACAGAGACTCAGACCAATCACTGAAGATGGGTTGCAGACGTTTGCAATATGGTGATAGTCGTTTCAGGAAGTGACGGTGAAAGCGGTGGTCTACTTTCACGAGGAGAGGAGGTAATGCATTTCCAATGGGGGATCTCATGGATCGAGAAGTCCATTATTTTTACAGTCAATGATCAGGAAGAGGAGGGAGCTCGCGCGTGCTCTTAAGGGTAGTTGCTGATAATGATTAGTGTGGCATGATGGCATTGTATGACAGCGTTACCATGTCAAAAATGTGTGCACCACATAAACTGTATGAATACTTGACAATACACTTGCCATATGCACAACTATTTTCAGCGGGCCTCAATTGAGACACACCTGTGCCCCTGTGCTTGGGATGCTCTACGACCCTTCATGAGCCCGGACAACCTCAAAACTATCTGGGTCAACCCCCACACAGGCGCATGTGGTTTTGGGTTGTCATCTACTAAACTGATTCCAGGTGGTGCTTGAGCTTGATCGGGTGAAAGTGTCAGGATGGAAGGTCTCCTTCCTCCCTTCACCTGTGCTTCAAGAACCTGCACGCTCTACTTGCATACAAAACATTTATTCAAACTACAAAAGACTGAATCATGGAACGTCAGTGACAAACCGCTGACTGATGGGGAGGAGACTGCCAGAACCATCAGGTTAACAGTCTGTAAAACCAGAGTCTGATCTGCTGCTGGACATCTGTGCTTTCATGTCAGCTCCATCCCCGTGAGGAGCAGGTCCTCAGTTCTCCACCTCCTCTTCGCCCTCCTCGGGCTCCTCTTCCATACGTTGTTCTTCCTCATCCTCTCCCTCCTCATCTTCCTTGTTCTTTTCATGCTCACCGTCTGCCTGCTTTTTTTCTTTGCGTTTCTGCTCAGATACTTCCTTCTTTCCTTTCTGTCCTTTCTTGTACACTGTTGAGGAACAACAACTGTTAGTTGTTGGACAGCAGAAATAAGCAATGATGCAGTTTGTGCTCCTCTGCTCCTCACCTTCTAGAGCTGCTCTGAGAGGCTCCAGGAAGCGCTCAAACTCCATCTCCTCCATCGCTGCCATAACATCCCCAGCATTTAAAGTCTTCCGTTTGGCCTTCAGTGCAAAATTATTGGCGCTAAAAGCAGAAAAGGATTTTTATTTCAGAACAGAAAGTGCTGGATGCAGTTGTGTGAATGGGGGGCTTCTCACCAGGAGGTTGCATACAGCACAAAGACACTGGCAGCCTGGGAAATGGCTCTGCGCGCCTCTTTGGACACGTTCACCCCATCTGGAAGCTGGGGGAAACAGAGCATGGAGGACAGTCAGAGTCATAACTGGGGCAGCAGAAACAAAACAGTTCAGAGAACCAGAGACCTGCAGGCAGATCTGTGCCAAAAAGAATCGAAAAGCCCACAACTGATGAGAAAAGCATGAGCAAACTCATTAGGTGTAGTGGTATAGCGCCACCATGTCTTCCCTTTGAAGAAAAGCATGCTGGGAAACAAACAACAGTCAAACAAAAAATGTGCATCAAACTATACTGCTGGTTCTGTTAAGAAACACTTGGAATAAAAGTGATCCACTCCAGGAAGAGAAAAACCATTGAATGGACCGTCTCCCAACTCCGCTTTACTCGAAGGCCACGTCAAAAATAGAATATATGGTGAAGGACATCCAATCTTGTGGATTTTAATGCAATGAGGACACCGCTCTTTAGTGCAGCCACAAACCATTACTTTAATAGTCGACTAATCACTGATTATTTTTTCTGACGAGTCAACTAATTGACAATTTTAACAGTCGATTAGTCCACGTGGCAGTCCTACTCCTCTTTACCTTTTTTTTCCCAACAGCAAATATGACCTCCCCCATTTACCAAAGTAAAAACCTGATGAATGATCATTTACAAAGACTACCAATGAATATAGTGTGCTGATGATGAAAATTAACACACACCTCGTCTTCCACACCAACATTGTGTAAGGTGACCCGACACTCAGTGGACAGGACGGTAGACCACTGCTGCATTGTCCAGGCCACATGGTCTTGTACTGCAGACGTTCACTGGGGTGTCTTGGTGTCAGTGGATCTCCTGCAGCAGTCGTCTGTCATTCCAAAGTTCAGTCGGTTGTGAACAGTTCATCTGTAAACCCTAGAACCCTCATATCTGGTAACCGGCCTGCAGCTGTGTGGATTTGCTAAACCGGGTCTGAGGTCCTCAGGTTCTGGTCCTGGTTGTGGTCTGTCACAGATGGATCTCCACTCCTGGTTCTGTCACAAACTCTGACAGTAGTTCTGTGTCTACTGATGACACTTTGAGACTCACCATGTTCACCTGCAACACCTGACCGTCTACTACCCACCTGAAGGAGCGGTGTCCAGGTGCTGCTCATCTGTTATGTTTTCATGTCTGTTTGATAAACTTGGAATAACTTACTGACAAAATCAGCCTTTCATACCCACAGAATGCTGAATCTGATGCCACATTCAAATGTTCTTCAGTTAGAATTGTTTGGTTTTGGCCTCAATAATAAAACACACGGTACACAGCGAGACCGGTATGTGGAAAACACTTGAGGTGTATCCAACAAGATAACATCTTCTAAGACAAGGCTGAAAGTCTGAGTTTCGTTTTTGTGACATCAGTGTGAAAAAAATACTGTGGAATAAATGGGTACCTTACATGCAATGTCTTGTGTTTTTCTTATAGGAAAAAACTGTGTAGTTTTAGAATATAACACCAAAAATTGTGTATTACTAGACCTTAAGTGACCTTTTCCTTGATGTTTGCTGAAAAGTAGCACAAAATGACTATATTTTGGTGACAAAATAATTTGAATACACAGATTAATCCTGTTGCTGCTTGCAAATTATTGACTACCTGCTTACCATTATCCTTAGAATAAGAGCTCAAAGTTGTGTTCTTTTAAATGAGCATCAGTTTCAGTGGTTGCAATTAGAAATGATGTCATACCAGCGAGTTCTTCCGAAGATGTCCGGTGACAATTTTGTATGGAAATTTTGAGCCTCTAGGTAAGAATTCGGCTTTTGATTCACCCTAAAGAGCTGATTTAATAGTAAATCTGCATGTATTATACATCAATCTCTTTGTAATTTTGTTGAGAATATAGCAGTACCCAACACATAAGTATATTCTAACATTAGTTAAGTAAAATCATAACTTTTACTAACCCCATCCCCATAAATTTTCAGTTTGTGAAAAAAAATACATGTCGTTAAAAAAACAAAAAAAAAAAACAAACTTGCATTCACTCAATTTTCAATGTAGAGCTACCAAGATTGAATCACTTATACCCATTTATATGGGCTATAAGCAGTTTACATTATATGGACCTAAAAACTTTAATAATTTGAGATCAAGTTTTTTTTACAGCCAAGTTTTCATATTTGTTTTAGAAAACGTCTGCCAATTTTGCATGTATTTACTAACTTATTCAATGATGAAGTCAATTTATCCAGCCAGAACAACTAAGGAAAGGCTTCTTATATTATTGGTAAGTAAACTAAGCATACCTGTTGCATGTGTTATGTACGGAAGAGGATTAGGGCCACTGAAAAAAAAAAAAAACCCCCATGAAAAATTCTGAATTTTTTCTCAGAATTCTGAGAAAGAACTCAGAACTACGGAGGCCCGTGAGCAACATTCTGCAGCTAGCTCTAGCAGCACACCGGAGTCCTGCAAACCGGAGAGAAACGAACAAAATTGTCCTCTTTACGTTTCTTTTTCCGTTCTTTAAGCTAACCAGATGAGGCTACTGTGTTCATAAAGGAGCAAAAGGTGAGTAAAAAAGATTTATTTTATTGGAATTTGTAAATAAAAGCGCTAAAGACTATGCTAGCATTTCGTAAATGCTATTTCAGACGTAACACGTCTTTTAATAATGTACGTATGCTGTTAAGAATGCGGGTAAACATTTGGGACTGACAAACAGTCTCAGAGTTTTACGCTGTGCACAGAGAGTGTGTAGAAATGCAGTTTTGTTCGTACGAAACCCGTTTACGTTCACCTACCGATCGTCTCATTCTGGAGATTTAAAGACGTCTTATACTTCTGAAAATACTTCGGGGCATGTTATCCAAAAGATTGTCGTCTTATTTTTTTTCTTAACTCAGCCTGACTGTGTAAACAGCCACCAATCTTTATTTAGATTATTTATTTAGATTCACAACAATATTAAGCTTAGGGTTCAGGAAATGTTTGTCAGCATGTAAACAGGCTCCAGAGAAAAAAATCAAAGTGCCCATCACTTGGTAAGCCTTGTGCTATCCTGGGTATGTTGACGTTGGGGTCATCTGGAGCCCACATAACCTTGTTTATTTATCCTTTTTAATGATTTTTGATTGTGTTAGTTAGTTTGAGTGTACATGGCAGATATAAAATCCTGTCCACCTTCATCCACATTTGGCAGAGGACGGATAACACGTCAACGTAAGGCTTGGGTCATCTTGACCCCTTAAGATAGCTCAAGGGTTTAAGGTTCTTGTTCAGTCTCAGCCTTAACCTTCATCTCCGGTGCCTTTCCCCCCCTTGCAGCTGTCTGGTCTCACCAACAAAAGCCGAGGCACTGGGTCATCTTAAACCCACCTACCATCAGCTGGCTCCTAATGGTGGCGCCTGCATCATGGAAAAATGGAAACTGCATTGGCTTCAGTGGGCTGAAGCCGGAGGTCAGGCAGTGGAAGACGTCACACCCGCTCTGTCTGATGATAATATAGGCTACTATCTATGAATTGACCAGAGAGATGGGTCTCAGTATGCACGCACCAGAGAACTATATAAACTCCACAGAGAAGACATCTTCTCACTGTGAGGGCCGAGTGCAAACCTCTGTGTACCAGGGTCCAAGAACCCTGCGAACGAATTACTTTTGATTTTTACTTTACTTTTTTTGCACTATACAAGTAGTGAAAGCAAACATATGAAACGCTAAAATAAGTTTTATACAAACACAGATTGAATACCTTAAGTGAACAAACTGCTGCTTAGAATTTTGAGTTTCAATGAACGAAAAGCAGACAGAGCGATCGCCATCTTTGTTTGGGTTTCAGACATTTAAAGTTGTCCGTGGCTCGGTAAAGATCGTTCGGGTGAGTCCACAGCTCCGACCCTCGTCCTCTGGCGATGCCTCGTGAACACCTTCCCGGGTAAACTCACCGCCTCCTTGATGATGCGCGTGATGACCGCGTTAGGAAGGTTCAGGTCCTCCGGTTTCTCCGCCATTCCTCCGCCCGCGCGGAAAACATGCGACTCTGCTCCGCTCTGAGCTCTCCTCTGTGATTGCCTGGATTCGCACGCGCGCTAATATGGACACGTGCTGTCAGATTCAGCCTAAAAGTGCTGGCGGAAACATAAGCCGTTTTATTTTGAGACGTTTCCCGCGAACCTCCCGGAAGTACGTCATCACAGGATTTTTTTTCTTCTTCTTTTCACTTACAACTTTATTGACAAATGTTGAACATACAGAAAATCAAACATTGCTGTTTCAGTATGGAAGCTTATTTGAGCCATTATTTAAAGTATTATGCATTTATCAACTTGCAAATTCATCATGCAATTTGAAAATGCATTTGGCAATGTTATATGATCAAATACTACCTTTGGAACACCAAAAAACAAAGTTGTTTTGTAGGGCTGGGTATTGGTTATAATTTCCAGAAACGATTTGATTCACAAGAGCCTCAATCAATTCGATTCAGATTTTTTCTGATTCTTTCGATTCTTCAATTCAATTCAATTTTGATTTTACACATTTATACACATTTGTTTAGAGGGTTAGCGCTCTTGCCTCACAGCAAGAAGGTCCTGGTTCAAATCCCGGCTGGGACCTTTCTGTGTGGAGTTTGCATGTTCTCCCCGTGCATGCGTGGGTTTTCACCGGGGACTCCGGCTTCCTCCCACCGTCCAAAAACATGCTTCATAGGTTAATTGGTGACTCTAAATTCCCCCTAGGTGTGAATGTGAGAGTGAATGTGTGTGTGATTGAGGCCCTGAGACAGACTGGAGACCTGTCCAGGGTGAACCCCGCCTTCGCCCTTCAGTAGCCGGGATAGGCTCCAGCACCCCCGCGACCCCGACAGGGAAGAAGCGGATAGGAAGATGAATGACTGAATGGATGAATTTCAAAAAAGAATGCCCGTAAGTAAATAAAGATGTTCAGATTCGCATTAGCCATCCTATGAGACGTTCTATTGAATGTTAGCATCAAGCTAGTGGACTGTCGCTTTTTGTGCTAAATCGATTTACATCTTTTGTGAATCGATTATTGATCTTTAAGCTTAGATCAATTCAAATTGATTAATCAATTTTTTCAGCCCAGCCCTAGTTTTTTCCTACCTGGTAGTAAAACCATTTGACTCAATGCCTGAGGCTCCGACTTCATGATTTACCCGGGCTAAATTGTCCTCAGTGAGCAAATATTTTGAGTATTTATATGCGTCTATAGGTTTTGAAATACTTTATATAGTTAGCATGTAGCTCAAACACTTCAAGTTTAAAGCTAATTATGGTTAAGATGTGTGTTTTACAGTGCCTTGTGAAAGTATTAGACCCCCTTGAACTTTTCAACCCTTTGCCACATTTCAGGCTTCAAACAAAGATATCAAACTGTAATTTTTTGTGAAGAATCAACAACAAGTGGGAAAAATCATGAAGTGGAACAAAATTTATTGAATATTTCAAACTTTTTTAACAAATAAAACACAGGAAAATTGGGCGTGCAAAATTATTCAGCCCCTTTACTGTCAGTGCAGCAAACTCTCCAGATGTCCAATGAGGATCTCTGGATGATCCAATGTTGACCTAAATGACTAATGATGATAATTAGAATCCACCTGTGTGTAATCAAGTCTCCATATAAATGCACCTGCTCTGTGATAGTTTCAGAGGGCAGTTTAAAGCGCAGAGAGCATCACGAAGAACAAGGAACACACCAGGCAGGTCAGAGATACCGTTGTGGAGACCTTTAAAGCTGGATTTGGATACAAAAAGATTTCCCAAGCTTTAAACATCCCAAGGAGCACTGTGCAAGCAATAATATTGAAATGGAAGGAGTATCAGACCACTGCAGATCTACAAAGACCGGCCGTCCGTCTAAACTTTCAGCTCAAACAAGGAGAAGACTGGTCAGAGATGCAGCCAAGAGGCCCATGATCACTCTGGATGAACTGGAGATCTACAGCTGAGGTGGGAGAGTCTGTCCACAACAATCAGTCGTATACTGCACAAATCTGGCCTTTATGGAAGAGTGGCAAGAAGAAAGTCATTTCTTAAAGACATCCATAAAAAGAGTCGACTAAAGTTTGCCACAAGCCACACTGAACATGTAGAAGAAGCTGCTCTGGTCAGAGGAAACAAAAGTCCAACTTTTTGGCAACAATACAAAACGTCAAACATGGTGGTGGCAGCATCATGCTTTGGGCCTGCTTTTCTTCAGCAGGGACAGGGAAGATGGTTCAAATTGATGGGAAGATGGATGGAGCCAAATACAGGAGCATTCTGCAGGAAAACCTGATGGAGTCTGCAGAAGACCTGAGACTGGAACAGAGATTAGTCTTCCAACAAGACAACCATCCAAAACAGAAAGCTAAATCTGCAATGGAATGGTTAGAAAATAAACATATCCAGGTGTTAGAATGGCCAAGTCAAAGTCCAGACCTGAATCCAATCGAGAACCTGTGGAAAGAACTAAAAACTGATGTTCACAAGCGCTCTCCATCCAACCTCACTGAGCTGGAGCTGTTTTGCAAGGAGGAATGGGCAAAAATGTCATTCTCTCAATGTGCAAAACTGATCGAGATGAACCCCGAGCAACTTACAGCCGTAATCGCAGCAAAAGGTGGTGCTGCAAAATATTAACTTAAGGGGGCTGAATAATTTTGCTCACCCAATTTTTTTGTTTTTATTTGTTAAAAAAGTTTGAAATATCCAATAAATTTCGTTCCACTTCATGATTGTGTCCTACTTGTTGTTGATTCTTCACAAAACAATTACAGTTTGATATCTTTATGTTTAAAGCTTGAAATGTGGCAAAAGGTTGAAAAAAATTCAAGGGAGCTCAATTCTTTCACAAGGCGCTGTATATCCAGTTCAAGGATGACCCGATAAGTCGATTAATCAAGAAATAATCTGTGATTAGACGACTATTGAAATACTTGTTTATGGCAGCCCTAATGAAAACTCTAAAAACCACAGAGATGCTAAAGTTAAGAGATAAAGTCCTGCCTGGTTCACAGTTTTAGCAGCATCAGCTGCTTTTGAATGTGTGGTAAAAAGCAAAGACTGAACACACAGCTAGTATTCCAGGGGGTACATTGTACCTCCGCCAGAACTTCTGTGCAGTATTGGACCGTACCGGCTTACTTTCAGCCCTGAACGGAGGTTATCTGCTAACCATGGCATTATTCCTAGTACGTTCATATCCTGTTATTTCATTTTGTTCATCTCTCACCAGGAATCCATACATCCACAACTTTTAACTCCAACATCCTATATTGTGGAAAAACACGGAAATCGCCAAATCTCACAATTTGCCACAAAACCCTGCAGGCTGTGTGGTCATCCAATAATAATTTCAAAACTTCCTTTGGAGATCCCCAGCACGTGGTTTTGGTCTTGTTTTTTTAATGAAGCTCCTCAGGAGATTTTGGCTCCATTTTCAACAGTTTCTCCTGCAATGATGTCATCATCCTTTTTTTTTCCATGGTGATTTTTCAAACATGTGGAGGGGGGCAAATTCTCAATTTAAGAAAAAACTCTATAGCTATGTCTGAATTCCCCCCTACACTCTATATAGTGCGTTCACCATTTTCTAGTGCTGTCCATATCTACTAATTCCAAAATCGAGTGCACTCGAGATTTCATAGAAGTCTTTGCGAAAAATGAGCGTGCATTGATGCTCACTAGATTAGTGAATATAGACCACAATGCATTGCAGTCGAACAATTTTCAAAAAAAAAAAACATATTTCAATGTATTTTTTTTAAATAAACCATCCACATTTTTACCACCAGACCACAATGGAGTCATAAATAAATGTTTTGAAACGTTCGTATTGTTTCGATTTTGACTTTGTGAAATCGGTGACGTCATATGAAAAACACAAGTTATTAAGGGCGGTCTTAAAGGAGCGACGCGCGTTAAGTAACAAACACCTGTTTGAGCTGATATTCATTAGCTGCGTTTCCATGACACATTTGCGCAAAACTTTATGGAAATTCTAGGAATTTCGAAAAAACACAGTTTCAAAATGAGACCGTTTCCATTAAATCATCATTTTGCGATAAAGCACAAACCAACTCACGCAATAAGTCATTAAAAACACGGCGATGAACGAGAACAAGTGTTTTTTTTATTTGATTCACTAAAAGGAGCATTTGGGTGATGTCACAGCTCTGTCTGGGGCGTGCAGCTCAGCTCGACTCAGAAGAGATAGAAGCCTGTTTAGCGGTTAAAAGAAAAAACATTCTAACAGGAAAGAATCTGGACCTTTTTTCTGTCTGAAAACACGACAACTTCCATTCAAGTTTCTGTCACGGCTCTCACGCTCATGAGACTTCAGGCTCCAAGCTGCAAACGTGCTTCTGCAGATGAAGTGATGAGGAAAGGAGGAGGAGCTACGTGATTCCGTATGACCACAGTTTCTAAAGAGCTGTGACGCTGTGGGATCTCTCGGTGTGCAAACTGTGCAGCACTCAGAGCAGATTCTTCATAAAGAGAAGAGCATTTATTTAGAAAAAAGTGTTTCCATTACAGTTTTGTGAAAAATGTCTGTTTCAATACATCCCAAATACCACCTCCTCTAAGCGCAAAAACTTTTTTAGAAAAATGCCAGTTTTTTCAAAATTGTGATGTTTCCATTATTATCGAAATTCCAATTTGCAAAATTTCAGAGTTAATGGAAACGCGACTATTGAAGACAGGACAAAACTGGAAGATATACGGTATTCTGCATCTAAAATGAAAGTGTTTTGCTGATCATCACTGGATAAGGGGATAAATTGAGTGTTGCATTAGTCTGGGGGCGGAGCTGTCAGAGCAGACTCTTCCTGGAGGGAGCTGTTGGCATCGATCTTATATCAGCACGTTTCCACCCGCTCGTTTCGTGGGTATGGGAGGGGCTGCTGCAGACAGTGCAGGTTTTTATAGAGGATTACTCTTAAATACATGAACGGATCAAAATACCATTTTGAGGTTCTTTATAGTGAGAAATGAACAGTAAAATGCATCCAAAACCTCAAAAAGTAGAATTTTCATGGCAGGGCCCCTTTAAGATGGTGGCATGTGTGTGAAATTTCCTTTTCCCATATTTTGAAAAAAATCGCCAATTCTCACTCTCTGCCACAAAATGGCCACCAAGCTGCAGGTCACATGGCCATTCCAGTATCATTTCTAAACTTCCTTTTCATATCCTCAACATGCGTGTTTTTGTTTGTTGGTGTATTTTTTTTTTTTAGCTGCATGAGCAATTTTTGGCCCATTCAATTTTTTACAGCTTTGACAGCCATTATGTCATCATCTTGGGGGGAAGGGGGCTGGGCGTTTACTCTGCCCAAAATTCATTTTCACCAGGTACTAGATGTGTGCAGTGTGGTACCTTTTTGTGCATGTGGCAGGGTCACAGAATTGCTTCTATCTGCAAAAACAGTTTGGTCCTGGCAGTCAGTGACTCTGTGTGTGTGGACCATAATAAAACTTCATTTTCAGCCTTGTGGAGCTGGGCTGTGAAAACATCGTCAGACACAAATCACCCAACATTTGAACATAGGGAGAGTTTACTTTGGACATAACTGCTCCTCTTTAATAGGTTTGCTCATGAATGTCTTGAATACATATCAAGTAAAGGACAAAAGAGCATCATCTTCAATACTCAAGCACAGGCTGACAGTTTAAACCAGTTTATTGACTACATAATGTAAGTTCACACAAATGATCACATTTTCACAACAGCAGAAGTCTCTGTAAATCTCCACTGGGTATTATAAGGTTAATGGCTGTTTCCATACACACTTTACAGGAAGACAAAAAAAAATCCTCAGCTCAAAGAGAAAGTCACCAAATGACCAACAATTCATTTAAAAATGTGAGCATGAATGCAGTTAAAGGCTGGTTAAAGAAGGCTTTCTCTTCTAAAATGAGTTAAAACAATGTCCATCAGCTGCTTTCAGAAAAGTGTGGAATCTTTTAGAATACATCTATTTCAACAATGATTGGACATTTATAAAAATGTGACTGAAATTCAAATAGGATCCAGCTGCCATTGAGAGAGCTGGAAGACTAAATCAGATTCTTACAAATAATCACTTAACGTGTATACAAAGAACGACAAGCAGAAAGGGATAAAGTCCATCAGCTGAATATTTCAGCCAGTGTCTCAGACATTTTTCTATCTTCACAGACCGAAACAACATTTCAAATTTTAATGGGAAACTAAGCATGTAGTGAAAACTCCACCACCGTCGTCCACAGTAACAAAGCCTAGCTAGTAGAAAAAACACTTATTTTACATTTAGACATTTTTTTGGTAGGAAGAATTTCCATCTGCTTCTCCAGGGTTTCAGGAGGTGGTCTCAGTATCTGGGCACTTTGCTGTAATCAGCTGTGCCAATGTTTCTGCACAAGCAGATGGACAGGATCATCCCCAGCAACTGTTGGACACAACAAATTCAAAACTTCAATCAACGTTCAGTAAAATAAAATAAAAAACATCAAAAATAACATTTCCATAACACTTTCATGTTCATTTTTTGTCAGGACCAAATCTTTTCCTCCTCTGCTGAACTGCAGTAATAAATGAAATAGAGATTTATCATTTCCAATGAACTTTTGTTTTTTAAAACATTAAAGACTGAGAAAAGAGGGATACTCTGTGGATAGTTTGACAGTCTGTTACTGCCGCCGCGTTCTCTGGCTTCAGCTCGATGCAGCGACGTGTCCAGCGGAGCTCACGCCATGAATATGCCGGCAGACAGACCGCTATGCTGGGGCTGGATCACGCTTAAACCTCCAGAACATTTAAAACGTCCCCCGGTGAGCTTGCTGTTCGGAACGTCGGGGGTGCGCAGCTCTCGGGACTCGGCGCCGGACGAAAGCCGGTACCACCAGACGTGGTACTGGACGCGAACCGGAGCCGGGTTAGGGTGCAGGAGCTCTCCAGGTCCTAGCGCCGGCCGGTTTTAGCTAGCAGCTCGGTGGTTGGAGACCCGCCCATGATTTAATGAGAGCAGCCGGTGAGTTAGAGGGCGATGAGGGACGTCCGCGCGCGGTGTGGAAAGGGATGTATGAGAAAGTCCGCGATTAATGCGTCAAAAAAATTGTCGGCGTCACGCACATGAAGGATTAATGCGTTTTTAACGCGACAAATCTGACAGCCCTAGTATATATATATATATATATATATATATATATATACACACACAAGTCTTGCATGCCAAAAAAGTGTGAGCAGCTCTGCTCTAAACCAGCAGCTCTCACCACAGTCTTCCTTTTTTCATTTTTGATGACAGCCATGATGTTACACATCACACCTGAATCCTCCCTCCACCCATTCCAACCTGCTTGCAGCTCTGGAACAGGGGTCACCAAACTGAGAGTTACTTCAAGAGTACTGAGTCATATGAAGGGCTGCCATTTTGAAATAACAAATTTGCTCAGTTTGCTTTTATTTATTCCATAGACTGTAAAAATAATGGACTGAGCGAGCAATGAGGTCCCCCATTGGAAATGCATTACTTCCTCTCCTCGCGAAAGTAGGCCGCCGCTTTCACCGTCACTTCCTGAAACGGATACCGCCATTTGCAAACAATCTTCAGCGATTGGTCTGAGTCATAGCTGAGTCATGGAATCTACAGGAAGTACTGTCGCCAATCAGGAGTGAGATTATTGCAACCGTCCATCTCTTTCCACGCCTCTAACACGAGACCGCGGATGTAAACTGCTTCTACTTTAATAACGCCGGCTCGAGACGAGGCTGAAGTTGGCTTCTGATTTTTTCGAACAGGACCTGTTTTTAGGTGGTCTGAGTTCGAAAAATACAGTGGAACGCTCTCGCTGTGAGAAGGAAGCCAACTTCAGCGTCGGCGGCTCGGGAGAATTGTACAAGTCATTGCTGAAGCCTTTGAGGGAGAACCATTCCAACATTTGATTCTGTCAGCGGTCCTTTGGGATTTACTTACATTTATTCATTTTTGTCGAGATAAAAGGAGCATTTGGGTGACGCCGTGCCCGAACTGCGCACTGCCCCCTCGCGCGGGCCGCAGTGTTACTTCACATGCACGGCCAGGTTTACAGTCTGATCAGATGCACGTGAGAAGCGCGTTCAGCGGGATTTAAAATAAATAACCATCCTAACAAGTGAACAGCTGGATCTTTT
>NC_050514.1:6678860-6706257 GCF_002922805.2 Oryzias melastigma
TCCAGTTCTTATATACAGTCTATGATTTATACATTATTAATAATGATACTCCTCTATGTGAATACACTCACCATCATTATTAACAATGACAACAAGGTAGGGGAAAAAATATCAATATTCAGCAATTGTTACACTTCCTCTTACATCACTATATTTCATGAGAAAAAGTCCCGTTTTCACTATGTTGTTTCATGTTTATCAATTATTTAATGTTAAACAAAAATCTACTTACGCATTTTTAAACAAATCTTGTCACATTTTAAACTAATGACCAAATCTGCAACATTTTTAACAAAATCAATGATCTTTGAACTGGAGTAGGTCAGAGGTCACCTAACCTTATCTAAAGTTTATGCATCATCAACATATTTTTAAGAAGTTTTAATTTTTAAATCTATGCAAATGCAAGTGTAATAAAAAAAATATCAACAGAATAAAATTGAATTTTAGACGCAGCTCACAAATAAGTTGTGCTACATTTAGAGGAGACCTGGGGGCGCCTTGTTGGGCCCACAGGCACCAGGTTGGTGACCCCTGCTCTAGGATGTCTCAATACCTCAATCAAAGCCACGCTCAGGCAGATCCCCAGGACAACCCCAATGTTGGTGATGAGCCAGTTCTCCACTGTGGCAGAACATCCCTAATGAAACACAAACAGGAGAAAAAAAGGAGAAAGACGAAATGTGATTTGAGCAGAAAAGCACTTCCTCTTTTGTTTTTCTTCTGCTTTTGGGAGGGGACTATCTTAAACTTTTTAACATCTACATGCTTCCTCAGGGGAATGTCATCAGGAGACACGGCATCAGCTTTCACAGCTATGCTGATGACACTGACAACTGAAAGAAAACAACATCAAAGCAGTGTGGGAGGGGATGAAGACAACCACAGGGTGTAAGAAGCAGACTGGTGCAGCTGGAGAAAGTGCAGGAAAAGCCGATGACCTGAATACCTATTTTAATAGGTTTAATGTAACACCTGTCACCCCTGCTATTTCCAACATCAGCCCGATCTGTATCAAACCCACCACTGGTCCCTCCCCACCGCCTGACCCCGCCCCTCTGCCAGTTTCTCAGACTGTTCCTTCTTCTTCACCACTCCTTGATGACAACATCTCTCCTACCCCCTCCTCTACATGTGATCCATGCCATTCATCTGCGTTCTCCGCTTCTCCCCATCACATCACAGAGCATCAGGTGAGAAGGGAACTGCAGAGACTTTGCAACAGGAAAGCAGCAGGTCCAGATAAGGTGTATCCAAGACAGCTGAAGACATGTGCTAGTGAGCGTGGAGGTCCTCTCCAACATCTCCTCAATTTGAGCCTGCACTTTGGACATGTTCCACCCCTTTGGAAGAAGTCCAGCATAATCCCTCTTCCTAAGGTGAAGAACCCCAAAGGCAATGACGACTACCGGCCTGTAGCACTGACCTCACATGTTATGAAGACCTTTGGAAGGTTGGTGCTGCAGCAGCTGAAGCCACAGGTGCAAGATGACCAAGACCCACTGCAGTTCGCATACAGGGAGAGAGTGGGGGTAGAGGACGCTGTCCTCTATATGTTACATCGCACCCTCTCATACCTGGACGACGGAGGATGTGCTGTGAGGATTCTTTTTATCGACTTCTCCTGCGCCTTTAATACCATACAACCTCACCTGCTGCAGGAGAAGCTCACCAACATGGCTGTGCAGCCGTATTTGGTGTCCTGGATTCTGGACTACCTAACAAACAGGCTGCAATATGTCCGCATGGGGAGATCCACATCCAGCGCACTCAGCTGCAGTGTCGGGGCACCGCAGGGAACTGCACTGTCTCCTGCTCCGTTTGCGCTGTATACGTCTGACTTCCGCCATGATACTTCCACCTGTCATATTCAGAAGTTTTGAGACGATACAGCCATGGTGGCGTGCATTAAAGGTGGAGAGGACGGGGAGTACAGGGAGCTGGTGGAGGACTTTGTGGCCTGGAGCAGGAACAACCAGCTGCAGCTGAACGTCCAGAAAACCAAAGAAATGGTTCTGGACTTCAGAAGAAAAGCTCCAACACCTCAGCCCATATGCATTGAGGGAGACTGCGTCGAGATGGTACAGTCATACAAGTACCTGGGGGTCGTGTTGGATAACAAGCTGGACTAGACCTCCAACACAGACCAGCTCTACAAGAAGACCCAGTCCAGGCTGTACTTTCTCCGCCGTCTACGCTCTTTGAACATCTGCTCAGAACTGCTGGACGTTTTATCAGTCTGTGTGGCGAGTGCCCTCCTTTATGCTGCTGTGTGCTGGTGCAGCACCAGTAAGAAGAACATCTCCTGGCTGAACAAGCTCATCCGTAAGGCGAGCTCTGTGGTTGGTTTGCAGCTGGCCCCGGTGGAGGACGTGGCGGAGCAAAAGACTTTGTTCAAGTTCAGGGCCATTGTGACCAATCCCTCACACCGCCTGCATGAGGCCTTCACCAGGAGGAGGAGCATGTTCAGCAGACTGCTGTCACAACGCTTTTCCACAGACAGACTGAAAAGGTCTTTCGTCCCACGTGCAATGAGACAGTACAAGCCCCTGACTGAACAACAAACTTTAGTCAATTTGAAATTTTGAATGTTTTTATGGTTGTTACTTTAATATGCTTTGAGAATTAATATTTGATTGATTCATCATATTTAAATTAATACTTTTAATTTTTAACAGATAGATCTTAAGTGTTTTTAGGGTTTTATTTATGTTGATTTGTTTTATGTCTGTGTGGAGATTGCAAGCAGCTGGCTGCTTTTAAATTTCCTTCTGGATTAATAAAGCTTTTCATCCATTCATTAATTTGAAACTTAGAGAACTTTCATTCAGTTGTTCAGAAACAGTCAGAAACCTGGGCGTTACATTTGACTCTAAGCTAACTTTTATCCCACACATTCAACAAGCGATCAAATCTGGTTTTTATCATCTTAGAGACTTGGCTAGAGTCTACCCAATTCTCTCTCTTGCTAACATGGAGACGCTGATCCATGCTATTATCAGTAGAATTGATTAGTGTAACACACTTCTAACTGCTCTTCCAAAAAAGTAGCATCAAGAACCTTCAGCTTTGACAGAATTCTGCTGCAAGAGTTCTCACAAAGACCAGGAGGCGGGCCCACATCATTCCGATTTTAAAATCCCTGCATTGGCTCCCCATAAGCTTCAGGATTGATTTTAAGATACTTTTTTTTTAAATGTCTTAATGGTCTTGGGCCCTCTTATTTGTCTGATCTTTTAGTAAGATATGAACCCTCGCGGACCCTGAGATCCTCTGGCACTGGTCTACTAATCGTTCTACCTGTGAAAACCTTCTCCTTCTGATGCTGGCCCATAGTTTTGTCTTGATACACTTAAATAATATACTGTAATCCATCTCTTAACTGTGAAGTTGGTTACACCTGCCTTAGCCAATCATAAGCCCTTCTCCTGTTGTTAACCCGCCCAGTTTCTGTCTGACAGACTCTGGAACACCAACAGCTGCTGGTATTTATGTCGTACATATGTCTTCCTCTGGTTCTTTCAGCACTTGGAGTTCTTACCACATTGTAGACGGGCCAGTCGGGGGTCTGGGCTTCGCAGAAGCCATTGTCAGAGCTGTTGTCAGAGGTCAGGGTGAGGTTTTGGCAGGAGCAGGGAAACAGCAACTGGGAGTTGTTGAGGATGATCGCATTATCTTTCCAGTCCTCATGGCCCATCCAGCCACAGCACTCCATCTGCAGACCCACAGAGCAAAGCAACAATAAGAAGAGAGAAGCTTCAAATTCACACGAGTGGAGCCTCGTCTTTCTGACGGATCTGTGCTTTCCTGACACAGCAGTGACAGAGGAGGAAGCCGATTCTGGCTCACCTTCTTCTGGATGAAGTCCCAGGCCTGCTCGGTGCTGGAGCCGTTTCCCACATATCTGCCCAGTTCCTTGTTGACAATCTTGGACATGTGCTCATTCACCTGAAAGATAGATCCTGGGTCAAAGATCACAGCCTCAAGCAGATGAGTCCAGCTGTCTGAAGCAGAGGTCTGCTAGCTGCTTTCTGACAAAACAGGATTTTTGGTGGTTTTCAGGTTGAATTAGGATGTCTTTAAGGGGACATAGAAGTATTAAGAGCCTCTTTTGATTGTCTCTGTATGTATGTAATAAGAAAACAAACTCATTTTTGATGTTTTTTTTATTTTAAAAGAACTTTCTGCAGAGGAAAAGATTTGGTTTGATTTACAGTTCCTGAAAAGATGTCTTTGTTGATTCAGTCTTCTTTCTGCTGAGCTATTTTATGTTTGACAGGTATTCATTCAGTTATAACATTGATTTGAAAAAGACTACTTTCTGTAATGCTTTTAGCATATTTTCCTTTACTTTTAAACATAGTGTCACATTTTCAAAGGAGTTCTGACAAAAAATATGATTTTTTGTTATTTGTATGATCATTTGAAATGAGTTCAGTTTGAATGACAAAGTGCTTTAACATTTACAGTAGAAAGACCAACAAGAAGAGTTTTTTCCACAACAGAAGGCAACAAAGAGACAAAATGTGCCTGCTTTGTTGCTCCTCCATGGTGTTGTACTACAATGAGTCAAAAAGAAAGTCACCTTTTCCTTCTGCAGGTACATGAGAGCGCCGGCTGTAATCTGAGCAACAAGGATCACCAGGAGGCAGGTAAAATACTGAGGAAGAAAATATACAGGTGGAAGAGTAAGAGGCCCACATGTGGTTCTACAAGAGTTCAACCGGGATGATTAACACCATCCATAGAGCAGACGGAACAAGACTGTGACAGAGATCAGGGATAACAATGAGCAGAAAAACATGTTCTTCACTAAAGCATTCAGGCACAACAAGGAAGGTATGATAAAAAACATGGATTATGATTTACATTTTTAAAAAGTATAAAGTAAAAGCAAAGAAATGTTCTTTCCGTTGTTCTTCTGTCCAGACTAAACGGTTTGGTTGGGGTTTTGCAGTACTGTAGTTGACTGGCTCTCGTCCAACAGAACTATGAGTGAGAGCATGTCTGGAATTTATTTTTCAACTGCTCTACTGTTGTTTGGGGTTCCACAGGGCTCTATTTTAGGACAATTTTTGTTCTCTATTTACCTCCTTTCTTTGGGCTCCATCCTAAGAAAACATAGAGATGTTTTTCAGGAGTTGGGCTTGGCCCCTTAGTTCCAATGAAAAGAACTTTGAATGTTTCAGGATACCAAAACATTATGGACAATTCCATGATCCCAACCTTGTAAGAACAGTTTAACTGTGACCAGATCACAAATCAAGGTCCATATAGACATGGAGGACAGAGTCTTAACTGGACTGACCTGCACAGAGTCCTGACCTGAACCCCATAGAACACCTTAGGATGAATTAGAGCAGAGACTGAGAACCACCAACATCAGTGACCTGACCAATGTGCTTTCGGAAGAATGGTCAGAATTCCTAGAAACACTCCTCAACCTTGTGGTTCCCAGAAGAGTTGAAGCTGGAATAGCTGCTAAAGGTGGACCAGCATCAAAGTGAACTCTATGAATTAGGAATGGGACGAAGCTTCAGTTCATATGTGAGTCAAGGCAGATGAGGAAATACTTTTGGTAGTATAGAGCATGTTAACAGGTTCTACAAGTGTGATGGAAAAATGGAAGGAGAACCTGGAAGAGCTGGTAAATGGGGAACGAGTTAGAGAGCACAGAGTAGAAGAGGAAGATGCTGTGGAGCAGGAAGAAGCAAAGATCAGTATAGATGAAGTGAGAAAGAAGAGTGGACAGCAGCTGGTTCTGACAGGATACCTTTGGAGGTATCAAACTTAGGAGAGATGGCAGGCTTGACTGTTGAATAAGATCTTGAAGAGTGAGAGGAGATCTAAAGAATGGATAAGTTCCATTGAAAAGAGATGAACAGAGTTGTAGAAACTACAGGGGAATAACACGGAGGAGTCATAGTGCAGCTATGGTAAGAGGAGTGGAAGCCAGAAGGTCAGAAGAGAACATTTGTGAACAACAGTTTAGTTTCACACAGAGAAGAGATCCACTGATTGCACAGCAAACCCCTCAGCTATAACTGTCTTTACGCAGATGGGTGATGGGGGTACTCACCAATCCTAGCACGCACCGGATCTCGAAAATAGCCCCAAGGCAGCCAAAAAAGCCAAGAAGCATGGAGAAGGCTCCGACACTGATGAGGATATACCACACCACCTTCACGTCTTCTGTGGAGTTATCTGAAAGAGAGACAACCGAGTCGAGTCACAGCCTGATGCTAAACAGAAAGTTCTGCTGCAGGAGTCCAAGAGTAAAAGTCATATATAACCCACACGTTCCATATGCCCCTTTTAGTTGTCCCTTTAGACTGACACACACTCACGGGAAATATCGCGAGATTTCAGAACGTGATTTCATAGCGCGATTTCACTGACGGCTTCCTGTCAATACAAATACGTGGCGGAGAGATGTTTGAGAGACACTAGACTTGACAGCTACACCCTTGCTGCAGAACGCCTCGCACAAATTGAGCTGTTAAGATAATTTTCACCCTTTGACTGGTGAGTGATGCCGTTGTTTTTCTTTTGTGCGGCGATCAGCTGGTGCTGGTGCCAGCTGATCGCCGTGCATCTTGGTTTAAGATCATGTCAAAATAAAAGAAGCGGCTGTAAAGAAAAAAATGAAAAAAACTTTTAATATTGTTAAATGTGATTTAACAATGTGATAAATGTGATCATGAGTACTCTAAATCAAAAATGAACAAAATGAATTGTCAAAGCATGCGCATGTAGATAATTAATGTTGATAATTAATGGTAATAATTAATGGTGATTATTGTTAAAGTTGATTATTGCTAATTATGTTATGATGTTTTGATTAACTTGTTTAAGGTTATTCAGAGAAATGAAATATGCATATTCAATGTTGTGAATGAATGTTGGTCCTGTTCATACAGGCCAGGTTTTTACACCGGGGAAAAATTCTCCTCATCTCTTGATGGCGAGCCAACCCAGCCCACCTGGACCAAGTGAACCACAGTCCCCAATGTGGTAGGACAAACAAATCTACATAAACATTCCAACAGTCCATTCCATCAAGCATTGGAGCTTGCTTCCATCTACTAAAAAAACCAAACAAACTATTCCTCAACACCCAAAGTGGGTTAAATTAAAGGAAACTAATGGACTCATTTTGGACTGATTTACACTGTATATATTGTCTTTGTCATGTATTGTTCTTTCACTGTAAATATAATTCATCCAATCAACCCAGCTTTTGTGATCCTACACCCCCACACTTCCTCCCTGAGAGAACCTGTTTAGCCCACAACATTTTTACACCTGTGCTTAATCAAACGTGCTACACATGTTTGTTTTTTTATAGTTTGGCCAGGGGTGCGCCTTACAGTATACTCAGGAGCAATTATCTTTGATTTTCTTTTTTGAAATATCAATATGCTCATATACATTAATTTCACACTAACAATCAATACCCTTAGGTGAGTTTTCCCACTATAAGATGCAGAATATCCTACTTTAAGAGATTTTTTTTGATTTGCTTAGAGACATAGTTATCAGAAAGATGGAAGTGTCGCTGAAAGCTCCCATCATTCAGACACAGCAACTGCAATGCAGAAGGAAAAGATCATCATGAGAACAAGACTGAAAGACCTCATGAATGTGGAAACATGCTTACTGATACTTTCGTAGAACTCTTCAGAATAAATTAGAATGATCTCTTAACATCATCCATTTACAGTCAAAATGGGATTCAACAGTGGAACAATCTTGGAAATCAATACAATGTTTGGATATCAGACTATTTACTAACAAAATTAAAGAGAAGCCGTTTTCAAAATACAAGATGTAAGAACAAAAATTATGATTTAAACAATGGCATTTGAGATTTAATATTTCATTTTCAAAAGGTTCTTTAGTAATTTTGTACCAAAATTCAATCAAAAATATCAAATTTGAAAACGTATAAAATATCAAATGCCATTTTCTTTATCATTTTAATTAAGTTACAGAATGAGCAGAGTTAAAGAAGGAAATGAAAAAGCAGTTTTGATAATTGTTTTTAATTTCATTTTAGAGACAAGTAATGCAGGCACATTTTGAAAATGAAATAGCATTTCCAGTATTGACTTTTAGCTTTATTTTTGAGTCACAAATGCTTCCATACTTTGTATTCTGTAAACATGTTGTGAAATAAAGAAAAACAAAACTTCAAAAAACTTCCATGTCAATACTAGTAAAGCAAAATGCAATTGTTTCTTGATTTTCGCATGTCTTGGCTTCACTGAATAAATAAAAACAAAAGGTCACCAACCCTGTTCCTTGTGAGCTATCACCCTGTTTGTTTTACTGCTAACCCTGCTGAGAAATCAGGTTTATTTATTGTGAAGAGTTATACAAAAATATCAGTAACACATCTACATGTCATGAGATCAGTCTGAGAATCCAGGAGCTGGTTCACTCTCACTCTGTGTTTTCTATGACAGCCGTTTCCAAGGTGTTTCTGTGTCTCTGTGACTGAGTTCGAAGGTTCATTGTCTCGCATTAACCAGAGAGGGCAAAAATAAAAACAATAATATTAGAGGACCTATTTTTATTGTTGTCTCGATGAAAATAAGAAAAATATCACAAAGCTCAGGAGGCCTGAGTCTGCTGCCTCCACCCCCCTCAGTGGCTCTCTGTCTGCCGGCGTATCAAGCTAGCTCCACTGGGAGCTGGCTGCAGCCGCCGCAGGAGCGAAAGGCTGGCCATCTAGAATGGATTTCACCTTTGCCCAACAGTATCCAGGATGAGCTCTGCAACCCTGCGGCCGGCAGGATGAAAAAATAGATGGAAGTTCAGGACAAAAACGCTCGCATTAGATTAGTATTCTACACGCTTATTGAGTTACTGAAAACGTCACATGCCCAAAGCTGAGATCCTGATTGACCTGCCAAAATTTACATATTTGAACTCTGGCTGCGCCGCCCAATTTGCACCGCTCAAATCTCACTGCTGTCTGACCGCCACGCTGGTCCTGTCGCTCAAATGGCGCCGCGGGACTTCAGATCCCGTCTGTTACCATTGTAACACAGAGCAAAGAAAACAACGATTTAGTTGGTTTTAGCTAAAAATCACTAATGTTTTTATTTCCTAGCCGTGTTTGTTTTGTTCAGAAGCATGTTCACATTTGTATGACTTTGACAGGACATATTTAATGGTGATAAAAAAATCTTTATTTAGATATTTAGAAGAGTAATTTTTCATATAAAATTAAAGAAATGTAAGTGTGTTTTTTTCTAATGTTTAGTTCATTTCTAACTTGTATAATTTTGACAACATTTATTTTTATGGAGAGTAAAATATTGAAATTCTGTTTTATTCTGGAATAATATTCCTGTCTGGTTTTATTTTCATATTTATGTTAAAAAGTTGCGTTTTTAAAGTTTTTAAAGGGTAGTGTGTTCAATAAACAACTTAAAGTCAGATAAAATGGGTATGGTAAAAACAGTAAGGATAAGAACACCAGAAGCAACTGAGGCTCTCACAGCTCAGCTCATAAATCATGACTGGAAAGAGGTTAATGCTGAAGACATCAAGGATTCTTATGCTGCTTCTTTGGAGACATTTAGACTCTTATATAATTATCGTCGTCAAGTGAGTAAAAAACAGTTATTGGAAACACAAAACATTTCCATGGATGGCTAAAAGGTTAGAAAAAAGCCAACAAAAAGAAAAAGTCTATGTGATGACCTTTTAAAACATTAAACCAAAGATATAGTGGACACATTCAAGAAGTAAAAAAAAATGCCCAAACAACAACAATTTGGAGAGAGCAAAAAGCAAAAGCAGAATTATCACAGATTGTTGCTGGAAAAGCACAAATCTATCAGAGAAACTTGGAATGCGATGAAGGAAGTGAAAAATATACATATTTACCATTGCATATTGTTAGAAATTATGGATATTCATGAAGTTGTGAACAAGTGGAATCATTTTTTGTGAATGCTGGGACAAGTTTAAATGAAAAAAATCCAAGAGCTCATGGTGGGAATAACAATGACATTTACTACTCAATGTTTCTCCGAGGAGTCTGTGTAGTTAGAAAATGTCAGGATAAAGATCAACAGACTGTCATGGTATTGACATGTCACTGGTAAAAATGTAATTGACGTAGAGTCAACCCTCTCACATCCAACTGAAACATGTTTTTTTGCAACAGGGACATTTCCAGACACAATGAAACTTGCTCAAGTGACAAAAAGGTGATGAGCAATAACAGACCGTATCATTGCTACCTACCTATTATAAAGCTGTTTCTTAAACAACTCAACAATTGTGTTGAAAAACATACCACTTTAAATGAACAGCAGTATGGCGTTTGGGATAATCGGTCAACATCCTTAGCAGTGATGGATGTCACAGAAAATATTGATAACAGAGAACGTGTTTTTATTGATTTAAGCAAATCATTTGACAGAAATAACCATTTACTACTTTCAAAAAATGAGATCATCACAAAGAAAAAAAATTAAAACATTAAAGTTTGCAGACATCGTGCATGTAAGAATGTTGGAAATGTAATGTGCTTGTAACTCTTGTTCTATCCGAGGTATGTTTACATTGAAGTGGGGTCATCTGGACCCACAAGACAGCGCACTGAACAGTTTTATTCAAGGATTTTTTTTATCCTCACTGGTGTCTGTAGCAGATATAAACTCATGTCCACCTCTGTCATGGGAGGGATCACACATCAATGTAAGGGTGGGGTCATCTGGACCCAGAAGAGAACAGGAGGGTTTTAAGAGGTGAGTGAGAAGAGAGTGGAGATTTTTAAATGTTAAAAAACAGGCTAAGAAACAGGATTCTTAACTATTATGCAGTAGTTAAAGTTACACATATTCTAGCAATTTACTTATCTTACTTAGTGGTATTTCCAAGTTATGATTTGGTAACGTTTAATGTTGAGTTTTCATTGATTAATTTATTTCAATATTATATTAAATGGACTTATGTTACAGTCCTAGCTTTACTGTATTTGCACATACATTCTATGTACATGGAGTTGACTGATGGGTGTGATGGTTGACGTGAGCCTGACGTTGAAAGAGCTGAAATGAGGTCCGTCTCTGCCCTGGTTCTGACTCAGCACTCAGAGATCTGTACACTCTGCAGCCGGCTGATTTCATCTTCATGATGCATCGATTCACCCTAAAAGCCTCTGTAAGCATCTCTGTGCGTGCTCATGACAGAACACTAATCCTGTTCATGAATGTTCCATTGAACATCAATAGATGTCATTTATGTGCAGAGACAAATCTAAACTGTTCACTGGATGTGTGGGTTGCATCACATGACTGCATTCGGACACGATGAAGCTGCCTGGCTTGCACTCGCTGGTAATGCAGCGTGCTCTCTGAGTGTGCACTGATGCACTGGGCGAAGATGGGTCAATGTGATTCATTCTGATGCTACACGGAGCAGAAAGGGCCCACTGTCTTGGGGAGGACACCTGCTGAGTGGACAAGCGTCCTCAGTGAAGCTCTGCATCAACACATCTCTGTCTCCTTCTCCTCGTCCTGTCTCACCCTCCAGCTGGTGCAGAGTTTGACTGCATAGCCGCAGGATTCATGACGAGCAGCCACCGGTCCATGACGCAGCCGTTACAAACAGAAAGCTAATTCAATGCAATAAAAGCAGATTTCAGTGGGTAAAGGGACTCCAGCTCTCTGCTCTGACCTGTCATCATAGCTCCTGGTGCTTGGATAGAATGTTCTGGTGCTTTTTAACATTTGGCCAGTCCCTTACAGCTCAAAGTCGGGAATGACTTCAGGCGGGATGTGGGATGGGAACCATCTCTAGTTGCAACCAGCAAGGTTGCTATACCTTCTCAACAGCATGACCATGCACATGTGCTGCAGTCTCCAGACACTGGCGGTGTGTGAATGGAGTGCATGAAATTGCTGCAGACCTTCTTTGATGTCTACTGCTTTCTTCAGATACTAATTCACTAATTCAAGATACTAATTCCAGAGAAGATAAACAGCTGCAGTAAACAGTCAATGCCGGTTCCTGTCCTGCAGACTGATATATGGAGATTTCTTAAACTTTACAAGAACCAAAGGCATCTTGCACTGCAGACCTGGCTGTAAGCAGAAAACCAACAACTTAGTCTGAAAGCTCCAAACGGGAAGGTTTGCAGCTCGTTTCAGACACATCACCCGAGGTTTTGCAGTTTGTCTGACACTGGGTTGTTGTTAATGATGAAAGCAGTGAGGAGGTCAATGAACAGCTAGATTAGACTCTTAAAATTGTTCTTCTCTCTGCATGTTGTTCTTCTGTCACTCTTTCCACAGCGCTGTCTGGTTTTCTCAAAACTGTGGCATGCTCTCTATACTGTGATGGGAGGGGCCTGCAGTGACTTCACAGCAGCGGTCACTAACTGACGGGCCGCAGTCCCGACCTAGACGCTGTGTAAATGGTCACAGCCTCCTGGTGTAAGACACAGCCACCCACAATTACCCAAAGGAAGAACAAACTGAAAGATGTGTATACAATAAGGAAGAAGTCACAGCAAGACTTCAAATGAAAAGGGATATATTTAGGGATAAATTGCTCCCAGTTCTAACATATATTTCAAAGGAATGCAGTGACCCTGTAAAAATAGACATTGATTTTCCATGCGTTTCCATTTTTTGTGTAGGTTTTTTTTTCTTGAGCCACAGTGGGAAGCCACCTTTGAATGTAAATGGACAAAATTATAGGTAGAAATGTGGCATTGTGAACAATCCAAATGTTAGATGGAATCTACATTTATGATTTTACTGTATTTACAGGTACCTGAAGAAAATCATTTTAAGTTTGTATCTAATTTTGTAATTTTTGTATGGTATGATGGTATGACTACTGATTTCTACTAAATGTTAATAAAACAAGTAAAAAAAAAAAAAAAAATCAGAGAAACATGTTTTTCTCCTAGATGTGCACGAGACTCACGGAACACATAACATGCCCAAAGTTGAGTCCCTAATTGGTTGATGTGACAAGTCGACCTCGCAATCTAGATGCACCATGCTGCCATCATTGTACCGTGACATTCAAATTGTGCTGCTGCAATAGTCACACGCCATACCTGGCGCTCAGGTTGCGCGGCCGACAGGCCGAAGCGCAGTCCCGGTCCTCAAATCCCAACCGTAGGTAGGGCTGGGCGATATGGCAAAAAAAGAAAATCACGATTTTTTCAATTTTATTTCACGATTTTGATTTTAATCACGATTTCTTTAAAATAAATTCAAATCGACAAAAATTGAATTATAGTGATTTTAGTTGAAAGAAATAAACACATTTTGAACAAATAGTTATATTTATTCAAATTAAATATTTACTATCTATTAAGATTCATCTGTAAATAGTGCAAGAATTGCGCGTTCTACTGCTACAGATAATGCCTTGCTGTCAAATGAACAGCTTCTAAATATCAGTGAGTTTTAATTTTTCCTTTGTGCTAAAATCCATAAAACAGAGCTTGTAAATGATTGTCACCCAAGACCAGAAATGAGGGAGATTGATGAAGTTTATAGCATGAATGACTGATAAAGTTTAGTAAAGTCCTTTCTCTATTAAAAACATGTCAAAGAGATAAATAATAATAATATTATTAATAAAAATACCCTTTACCACATTTTCAAATGAAACTAAAACTTTTATTATGTTTGGATTACATACATGCTAAATAAATTGTTTCAAAATTTACCTTCAAATAGATGATTTCATTGTACTTTGAGAAAAAGGCTCCAGCTAGCATCTTTAACTGATACAAAAAACTAGAGCTGTCAGGTGATTAATTTTTTTTAATCGCGATTATTCGCATTGTCCTGAGTTAACTCACGATTAATCGCAAATTAATATGTGGCCTTTTTTTAAGGAAAAAAATGTGGAATTTAACAGTTTAACAATTTAACAATTTAAGAGTTCTTCATTAATTATGAAAACATGAATGGCAAAATTGATAATTTTTCATCAGAAATACTTTATTTTGTAACATTGTATTGAGATAAACTTTCTTAACAATAAAAGGCTGTAACATAAAATGCCTAACAAAAGCCCAAGTGCAAGTGAAGGGCATTTTAAATTCTAAACTTCAATCAACGTTCAGTAAAATAAAATAAAAAACATCAAAAATAACATTTCCATTTTCATGTTCATTTTTTGTCAGGACCAAATCTTTTCCTCCTCTGCTGAACTACAGTAATAAATGAAATAGAGATTTATCATTTCCAATGAACTTTTGTTTTTTAAAACCTTAAAGACTGAGAAAAGCGGGATACTCTGTGGATAGTTTGACAGTCTGTTACTGCCGCCGTGTTCTCTGGCTGCAGCTCGATGCAGCGACGTGTCCAGCGGAGCTCACGCCATGAATATGCCGGCAGACAGACCGCTATGCTGGGGCTGGATCACGCTTAAACCTCCAGAACATTTAAAACGTCCCCCGGTGCGCTTGCTGTTCGGAACGTCGGGGGTCCGCAGCTCTCGGGAAGCGGTGCCGGACACGAGCCGGTACCACCAGACGTGGTACTGGACGTGAACCGGAGACGGGTTAGGGTGCAGGAGCTGTCCAGGTCCTAGCGCCGGCCAGTTTTAGCTAGCAGCTCGGAGGTTGGAGACCCGCCGGTGATCTAGTGAGAGCAGCCGGTGAGTTAGAGGGCGGGACGCCCGCGCGCGCGGTGTGGAAAGGCACGTATGAGAAAGTCCGCGATTAATGTGTCAAAAAAATTGTCGGCGTCAAGCACACGTCAGATTAATGCGTTTTTAACGCGACAAATCTGACAGCCCTACAAAAAACCTTTTTAAACTTTGATGATAACATCAAATACATCTGCCAAACTGTTAAGATTCCAAACACAGAGATAATAGCAGTAAATGTTGAGGCAGGTTAAAGTTTACATCCACAGCTCCTTCACTAACATCTGCTCTCTGCTGTGTTTGTGTCACTGAGCAGAAAGCTAGCGTTAGCGTTAGCGCTGTAGATTCTAGCTGGGCTTTCTCCGGTCAGTACGACCAAGAAAAAAGATCAACAGTGACGCCACGGATTAAGAAAATTATGTGCAAACTCACTTACACATCTTACAAAGACAAAAAAAAAAGTGCCAATGCAGCAACGTGCATCTTGACCGCACATTTTACATGTTTCCAACATGAATTTACATCAGTTTTTCTGCAGGTTGAACGTAAATATGTGCAATTAACATCCACTATATTTTAAAACATGAAACATTACTAAGAACATACATCAAGAACCAAACAAGCATGTCTCTCACGAGTTGCTAGCACCCACTTTAGCACACTCTTCACGGTTCCCAGCCTGATTTCTCTCTATTAAAATGCGATTCCTGTCCTGTGATGATTCCTCTCCATCGGATTATTTTGTTGTCAAGGTTTTTGAAGTCGATTGTAAAACACTGCGTCTCCTTTTGTTACTTTTTCGGACCTCCGTCATTCATTACTCAAGAAAACTCGATCCATAATGATGGCACACGTCTGTCACGCCGTATGTCACGTGACTTCCCATCCAGTAATATATGTCATTGATTACAAGAAAAAACACCGAGGAGGAGGAGGAGCAGCTCGGATTTAAAGTCACAGCTCTCACCAAGCTTTTGCCTTCTCACTCTTGCAGCTTTTCGTAGTAGATCGTGATAAAACGATCTCTCAAAAATGACAGATCATCAGCTTTGGAGATCGTGAGACGGTTTTATATCGTCATATCCCCCCCCCACCCGTAGAGCCTTTGATCATGTCTCTACATTGACCTAACTTTGAAACTCAGCGCCCCGATGTGCAAATCTTGTTTGGTGTGAATGCAGATTCATGTTTGAGGTTTAGATGTGCCCACATTCAAAACTTAGAAGAAGGAACAATTACTGAGCTGATAACATCAATTCAAACAAAAAATGAAAGCATCAGAAAAGATGAGCTGCCAAAGAAGCATTTGAACCCACACGGGCTGAAAATGAAACATGGAAGGAGACACACTTACTGATGACGACGATGAAGCTTTGCTTGTCCAGGAGCAGCCAAAGTCCAAAGCCCATGATAACGCCTCCCAACAGCTGCAAATCGTGACAGGACAGACAACCTCAATATTAGAAACATGCAATCAAAATGATGGTCGTTTGGTCCTTTAAATGTGATAATCATAGACAGAAACTGATCATCTGACAAGTTATGAGGATGTCTGCATCTCCAATAAGCTGCACATTAATAGCCCTCTCTTTTGACAATACTTTCTTCCATGATGGGCCTGAATATACATGTATGCATTCATTCACACCAATGGACTCTATACACGGAGCTGTGAGACGTATTTACAGTTTCAAATAAGGCCGCTTGTTTACTTCCAGTTATGGCTAACTATACATCGACTTAGCAAATGTTGTGTACTATCCCAGGTATTGTCTAATTTTGATTATTTCTTACATTGTATGATAGTTTGTCGTGATGTGTAAACACAATGACATCCACAAAGACAAAAGTTTGTCTTCCTGAAACACCAAACACCCAGAACTAAAAAAACGTAGTTATGTTAGAACATGTAAAACCTGTTCAACAGAAGCTTTTATGTGTAAACAAACTTTGAAGTGACTTTTGGACTACTGATCGTACTCTCAGCTGATGATGAGGTTTCTATACGTTCTTCATGGGGTGTTAGCAGCATGCGCTAACGGAATTCTACACCCTTGTTGAGACGTTTAAGAAAATCACGTGTCATGGCTGTGCTCCTCCCTCATCCACGCAGTCTGTGGGAAGCTAATCAGCAACACCTGCTTACCTCCCTTTATTAGGAGCTGCTGCCCTGCAGACTGTGTCAGTTCGTCTCAACTCTTCCTTGGAGCGACAACGGCCATGTTCATGAGAACCTTGAATATTGACTGACCTGTGAATCTGCCTGAGAAATCCCCTGCATGGAATCCTCCTATCCATGAGTCTTGCCCCAGCACCTTTGCCACCTGCCAATTCCTCATTCTACCTGGACAGCCTAAAAGAGATCCTTGAACACCACTCTTAACATCAGCCTCTGCCGTGCACCCCTCCACCTCCACTGAGGCACCGACTGTTGATCAGCGTTCACGACTTGTCACCACCAAGTTAGAGCCTAACCTGTTCCTCTCTGTTTCCACGTGCCTCCTCCTGCCTGCATTCCTAACTTCTCTCCTCCCTAAGAGCCTGTACGCTCCCTGCTGACCAAAGGCTGACACCCCAGAATTCTTCGTCCTGCCTTAGCCAAATAAACACTTTACTTACCACTTCTGTCCCTGTGTTCATTGGGGTCTAAATACGAATCCCGTCATCACATCTCAGACTGATTCTACCCATAGACTGTATAAGAATAACTGGACAGAGCAAGCCCCCCTCCTTCCGTGTTCCATATAGGAAGTACCACTGGGTTCCAAAAAGGCCAAAGTCCCATTGACTTACATTGAGAAACAGACAGTTATTTCTCAGTCATTTTATATGTCAGAATAATCATTCTTCCTCTGCTGCTTTCTGATTAACTTCTTTTTTCTAATCCTAATTTTTTTTAAAGATTTTTTTCTCTTATCACAAGTTATTAGAGTAATAAATTGACCAATCAGATGGCTCAATAAGCGTTTGTGGGTCTGACGACGAACGTCTGGGGGGTTTGATTGACAGATGACGGGTAGCCAATGGGAGCAGACTTCATCAATGCGTCCGTGAAGACCTTTTAACTTCTCACGTGCATCTGATCAGACTGTAATGTGACAAAAGTGCAGCGGCGTCACCCAAATGCTCCTTTTATCTCGACAAAAAGGAATAAATGTAAGTAAATCCCAAAGGACCGCTGACAGAATCAAATGTTGGAATGGTTCTCCCTCAAAGACTTCAACAATGACTTGTATAATTCTCCGCCGTTATTAAAGTAGAAGCTGTTTATATCCTGCGGTCTCGTGGTCGAGGCGTGGAAAGAGGCAGACGGTTGCAATAAACTCACTCCTGATTGGCAACAGTACTTCCTGTAGATTCATGACTCAGCTATGACTCAGACCAATCGCTGAAGATTGGTTGCAAATGGCGGTATCCGTTTCAGGAAGTGACGGTGAAAGCGGCGGCCTACTTTCGCCAGGAGTGGAGGTAATGCATTTCCAATGGGGGACCTCATTGCTCGCTCAGTCCATTATTTTTACAGTCAATGATTCTACCTGACACTGAAAAAATTAAGTTTGCACAAATGTAGAAAATCTGCTGTGGAATTAATGAAACACAACTACCAAGTCATAAAGATAAAGACAGTGATAATCAGACGTGTCTTTCATGCTAGCTAGCGTTAGCCCAAATGAAAAGTGACAACAGTATTCACATGTAATTTTCTAAATTCTGCAGTCAATTCTGAACAGTTTTTCTTGGCTGCACGGACCCAAAGGAAAAGCTGAGGTTATGATTACGGTCCGGGTTAATGCTCCAAATGGTTCGTGATTACGGCTGTAGCTGCAGCTGCGTGACAGCTAACGGGACTACGTTGAATACTGCGACCAGTAACAACATTTAGCTATGGATGCAATTAAAATACACGAAACAATGTAGCAATCTGCATCTTGGCTGTATCTAGAACGTGTCACCAACATGAATTTCCATCAGCCTTTGAGCTGGTCGTACATAAATACGAGTGAATAACATTTGCCTTAGCAAGTACATTCGAAATGAAATCCTTTTTGTATTTTTATTTTGGAGTAGACGAAAGACGAACCATGCACCTAACACATTTGTAGTGACTCTTGGTAACTTCAAAAGACATCCAGTAAACTCCAAATACTCCACCATTTCCACATAAACAATAGTCCACTGCCCCGACCAGAAATGGCCGAGTGGTCTTATACTGAATGCAGAAGTAGGTCGTGCATACAGCCCAAAGTGTTTGGCATTCTATGTAGAAGAACTTTATTTTCATTTCAGAAATGTCTTGTTCCTTTTCAGAAAATTTAACAAAGGTAGATTTGCAAAGGTTGATGTCACAGAATGCACTACATGCCCCACAGTGAACGTAGTTACTGTAAACTATCATGGAATCAACTGCATACAGTGAGCACCTGCTCCTCCACACAAAGCACGACTCCTCTTTGTTGCCTTTGGAGAAGATGACATCATCACGACTGAATCAGAATCTGGCATAAAGTTCCTCGTCATTGTACTGCTGAAGGAATTGTGGTTGTTCACCCTGTCATGCTGCTCCAGTTCTGTCAGGTCCAGGTGGGTCATTTGAAAAGTCTTCCTTCAAATATGTTTTTAACTGGTGTGACTTAATGCAAATGTTTCTAACCTTTTAGTCTTGTTTAGCAGTAGTTAAATGATGGACCTACATAAACATTTATCACACATTTGCTCAGAGTGATTTTAACTTCTCTATCTTTAATCTTCTTCTCTTAACTGCTTGACTCGTGTACAGCTCACATATCAACAAACAGGAGCCGAGATAACGGTTATGAGAAGCTGAGATAAGGCAGAAACTTGAAGAAACCGTCATCATCCCTCATGTACTGGAGGATAGAGTGATAGTAAAACCGGTCTGCAGCTCAGTCTTTACGCCCTGAACTAAATAAAAGGAGGGTTCAGCAGAGAGGGGTAATGGAGCTGTAACGAGTATCGAGGTAATGGAGCTGTAACGAGTATCGAGGTAATGGAGCTGTAACGAGTATCGAGGTAATGGAGCTGTAACGAGTATCCAAGGACTTGAATACTCACAATCTGCTCCAGAAAATTTGAGTGTAAATTTTTGCGCCGTCCAAGATCCACAACCTTTATAAATATAGTAGAGTGTAGTATATATACAATTAAGACAAACTGTTTTCTTTTTCTTTGAAATGCAGAACTATGTTGGAATTTAAATTCATGAGCTAAAAATAAGCAGCACTAATGTCACCGGAAGTAAACAAATCTTCAAGATAAAGTGTGTGTGAAGCTTCCCATTTTCAACAAGGGTTTTTTTATCGTTGAAAAAATGAGAATGAACTTCCTCTTACTGAAATAGGTTCTGAAAAAAATGTTTTTGCTTTAACACTGCAGCTTTAGCTCCATTCTTTTGATTCCAGTAACTCTTCAACAGAAGTGAACATATTTCCAGCGGATTCTGAAGCGAAGAAAAGCAGCCTTGCTGATACACAGCTCTGCACAGGAGTGACATGATTACATAATCATGTGAATCAACGGAGAAACACAGCTTTTCAAACCTCTTAGCACAGATATGCAATGCTTTAGAACAAAGTCGAGGCCTGTGGCTGGATCCGGCCCTCTGGGCAATTCTATCCAGCCCTCCAGATCATTTTATTTATTGTTATTAATGGCCCGATGTTATCTTGCGCTTATTTCTAATTTGTGTAATTTTGATGAAATTTACTTTACGGAGAGTAAAATATTGGAAGTTATTTAAGGTTTAGGTCTAGAGCAGGGGTCTCCAACTAATTTGGCGAGAGGTCCAGTAACTCTGTCAGCTTGGTAGACCGGGGTCCGAACATGCAAAAACATTCAGTCAATATTTCAATTTTCTGTTCTTTTATTTAATTACAACGTGTAGTTACATTTGCAAAGAACTCTTTTAGCTTATTGTCTCAACAAGTATTTCTCTCATTCCTTTTTGTACAAAAATACATACATGTACATGCATTGTAAAGTAAAAAAAAGATGCACATAAACTTGCTTCCTTATAGTGCAATATGTGTGCTCTTTCACAAACTTTAACATTCTGCTGTCTGTCACTTAAAGTGCAACAGGTAACATGAATGTACCTCAAAAAGCATTCATAATTAATCCCTCAAATGTTAATTTTCTGTTTTGCAACCTTAAAAGTAGAAATAACTGTCATAAGTGCAAAAAACATTATAAACATAAATGTAAACTATAAAACAGACTTAAGGAGACGTAGATGGCACTTTGAATGGTGGTTTTGAGCTGGAACTGTATGGAGCTAAATTGGGGCCAATATTATTTGAAACCCAAATAAAAGAAATTGAAAAAATATTGGTGTTTGGCCAAAAAATTTAAAATTTCTGAATTTTTTTTTTTTACTGTTCTAAAATAAACATAATTATTATCAACTGAAAATGTTCTCCTTTTTTAGGTTTCAAACTCAGAATTTAAATTGCCAAACTTATTTTTTCCAGTTTAAACTCTTTTTTTTTGCTTTTTTGAATATAAAAATTTTAGTTTCCAAACTTTTGGCCTTGTTGTTGCTAACACAAAGGGCCAATCAAAACTTGATGAGAGTGATAACTTCAGTCCCAGTGTCTTCCAAATACGATCAGAAAATATCTGTATTGTCTGTTCTATCATATTCTGAAGTTATCCCAAGACGGATGTAAAGATCAGAGTTTTATCCCGTACAAACCGGGTGTCCAAAACTCTGTTCTAGCAGAGTCAGTGAATGCACCAGGACTGAAGTTACCACTCTCATCCATTTGGTTTGGTCCTTCGTGTTAGCCCCACCACAAAAGGGCAAAAAGTTTTGAAACAGAAATGTTCGTATTTGAAAACAAACAAATAGAGTTGAATCTAAAAAAATGGAATTGAAATTTGTAGTTTTGAAACCTTAAAAAAACTGAACATTTGAAGCTGAAATGAAATTCATTTTAGAATGGAAAACATTTTGACATTTATTTTATTTATTTTGCCAAACATCAATATTTTTTTCATATATAATATTTGTTTTATTTGGGTTTCATATAATATCCATCACATCAGTGTCCATACCCCTGCACATCTCTGGAAAGCAGCTCGGTTCTTGTTGATGAGAAGGGAATCTGTCGAACCTTTTCTTGAAGCTGCTGTCCCTCTTTTAATTTCTAATATTGTTTCTGTCATTGCCTCCATACTCTCTTTAATCATTTCTGAGTGATTTTTTTTAGTGCTTGCCCAACATCCATTCCACTCGTAGTGAGCACTCGTGAGCTCGTTCTTGTGCTGTTACCGTCTGTGTGTTTAAAGCTCGCACTGTACTTTCAGTTCGTATATTTTCCGTGACCACGTCACTCATTCTGTCGGGTAATTTGTGTCAGAAGTTTTGTGTTTTGTCTCGTAGCGCCGCTTGATATCAGCGTTCTTAACAAAACCAGCTGACTCCATGTTTATAATACAAACCGGCCTGTAGAACTCACTGCTGGTAAATAAAAGCGAAAGCTTCGGTCCATCATCTCCAAAGACATGATTTTCAGTCCACTTTTCTCATTTTAGACAGATCCATTGTTCACGCACATTCCAGATAACTATACATCCCAACTACGTAAACATTAGCACACCGCTCTGAGCTTTTGCCGGTCGAAGGACCCCGGTCTGAACGGAGCTGCTGTCCTCGCGCGTGCCTGTTCAAAAATCGCTGTGTAAAGATGAATGAAAAATCGTATTTTTGAGCTGCAGCAGGAGCAGCACTCCTTACAGCAGCTCGCGGTGAGCTGCTGCGGCAGGCTTGCCACCAGTGCTGCTGCAGCAGCAGCACTGGTGTCAAGCCAGCACGCTCTCGTTAAACTGCTGTCAAGTGAGCCCTCTCTCAAATACGACGTGCGACTTTAATACAATCATTACGGTAGCAGCAAGAAAGGCTTCTTTTCAAAGTGAGAGTAAGCATACCTCCTAGTTTCCACTGAACCATTTCACTTCTCACTTAGAGTATCCTTTCTTGTACTCTTACCCACAACGTTTCAGCCTGATGTGATGTAGTATTTTGTAGTACTGCTCAATTGAAAATGGGTACTTCAGCAAAAAAACTAGAAATTTAAAATACTCATAAAATGAAAAGTCTGTCTCTCGGTAGCATGTCTCAGGTGGATAAGGGGCGGGGTTACACTGCTCAACACCATAAGCCACGCCCACACAGAGGGATTTTTTTTTTTAAAAAGAAGGCTTCAGATCAACAGGAAAAAATGTATTTTTAAGACATTTAGGATGTGGAATTTTTGTTACAAACTTCACAGTCGTAATTAAAACCACACTGGGAACATTTAAAGAAAATAAAAATAAATGTTGTAGGGGGACTTCAATGATGGCGATTTAATAGAAATCATTTTATTTAATACATCCAGTAAAAAGATATAGCAACTTTACAAACGTATAGTAAAAAGGAAGAATCGTGGTTTGATCTGTGAATTGTTGAGCTTGATTCGTGAATCAAATCAAAAGAGACTGCAACCTAAGTAACAACCCACAGCCACAAAAGGTGACCATCCCCACCTGTGATTCGTAATCGACTGTAATCAATGTGTGTGCAGAACTTAGAGTTTCTGTACTCCAACAGACCCTTCATCCTTCACCCAGTGCTGCACTTACATTTCTGGATACTGAGTCATAAAGAAAGCTAAAGAGCTGTCAAAAGATCTACGGGAAAAGGTAACTTAACTGTACAAAACAGGAAAGGGATATGAGAAGATATCTATGGAACTTAATCAGCAATGTTGAAACTTTGATCAAGAAGTGGAAAGTGAGGAGTTCTGTTGAAACCAAACCACAATCTGGTGGACCAGCAACAAATTTCTGCCAGAAAAATCCTTAGGGGTGCAAAGAAAACCCCACAGATACCTTCATCTGTGATCCAGGACTCTGAAAAACTGTGGTGTGGACATTTCTAGATGAACATTAAGGAGGTACCTGAAGAAAAATGGGCTGCATGGTCGAGTCGACAGAGGAAAGACTTTTATGCACAAATGCCATAAAATAGTTCACTAACGATACACCGAACAGAACAGAGACAAACCTCCAAACTTCTGGACCAAAGTCATTTGGAGTGATGAGACCAAGACTGAACTTTTTGGCCACAAACATTAACGCTACATTTGGAGAGGAGTCAACAAGTCCTCTGATGAAAATAACACTGTTCTTAGTGTGAAACAAGGAGGTGGACCCCTGATGGTTTGGGATGCCAGAAATAGACAGTTGTTTCTCAGTCATTTTATTTGTCAGAATAACCATTCTTGCTCTGATGCTTCCTTAATATGTATTTTCTATTCAAGTTATAAACTGACCAATCAGATGCCTCAGTAAAAGCATGTGGCTCCCGTTGGCTCCGCCTCCAATGTTTGATTGACAGATTCCTCAGAGCCACTTTCAGTGGGAGGGGTGTGGCCTTTGAACAAGCAGCAACAAGCTCACTCATGATTGATTGACAGTACTTCCTCTAAAAACGTGACTCCGTTTTTAGAGGAAGTACTCTAATGGTCTCCTTAAAACACTTTGAGAGGGTCTTAAGGAGACCGACTCGGACTAATCGCTGTCGACGGGTTGCAATAGCGGTAGACGTATTAGGAAGTGACAGTGAAGGCTCTGGCCTGATTTTGCGAGGGCTGAGAGTATTGCATTTCCTATGGAGGACCTCAACACTTGTTATGTCCAGTTCTTATTAAACGGTCTATGGCTTAGTCATGACTGGTGGCTGGTTTTTCTGCATCAGGATCAACAGGGATGAGGCTGGCAAGCCGAATTCCATGGAGAGTTTGTGAACTTAAGGACAGGCTCGTTTCTGGCTCTAACAGGATCTTTGTTGCTTATTGTTTGAGATTCTTCCTCCTTAAGCTGATGTGATCAGCTGGCCTGCAGTGGCATTAACTTCCTGGGTTATGGTTTGCCAAATCTAACTTTTGTATACTTTTGGAGGAACCATGTGCTGTCCAGGACTACTGATGTATAAAAAAAGTTTAGTAATTTGCACAAATTGTCTCCAATAGTGCAGTTGTTTCTTCTTTGGTAAAGTTACAGTTGTGCTCATTAGTAGTAGTTCACTTTCGGCTTATCCCTTTTGGGGTCCCCACAGCGTAACAGCACCCACTGTTTGGCATCAGTGATTTGTCAGAGTTTTTAGACCGGATGCCCTTCCTGACACAACCCTGCACTTGAGGGGCACAGGGACCCAGTTAGGCAGCAGCGTCAAGGGTCTTGACTAAGGACCCAATCTGGGTGGGGATCAGTGGACAACCCTGGGAATCAAACCCAGGGCTTCTGCGCGTCAGCCCTTCACCTAGCCCACTGAGCCACCCAGCCGCTAGTTGTGCTCATTAGTTGCTGGAGGGAATTATGATTTATTGGCCATTTTTTAGAGAATATGAATGATTACTACACAAATATGAAGTCCTAATGACTGACATACAGATTTCTGTTTCAATAAAGCCCCTTCGTTATCTGGTCTGATTTACAGTAAAAACATCATATTTGTGAGAACTGTTATTTAAGATAGTCACATTGAACAAAATGGTAATCCAAAAAAGCCTTTCTTTATGTCCATTTAGATGAAGTCAGCATGGTGAAGGTCACAAAAGTCAATCATCGAGTAGATTCCACTTCTTTGCATTAAAAAAAAGAAATACTTACAAAGAAGATGAGGTTGAAAATGAACAGGAAGTATTTGCTAGCCTTCATGCACCCCTTCCCCATGATGACGGATCTGTAAACAGGAAGCCGGCAGTCAGAAACAGTGCAAGTCACAGAAAACATCTTACGGGGACAGATATCTTTTGGGGGGGGTGAGTGTTCTGAGGCACCAGGTGGCAGATGACTGCAGGACCCACAGACCCCTGCAGTTAAGACGGGCATTCATCAGATCAGGGGGCAGGGACTCAAATCTTGGGGATTACATCCTCAAAAGCAGTTCAACATAAGTCAATGGGTCTGAAGGCGAGTATCTGTCTCCCACACGTCCTCTGAGACCATAACCGGGATCTGACACCTGCAGCTCCAGAGTCAGTAAAAAATCCACTCCAATGGCTGTTTAAGTGTCGAAGGTTGCAGACCCCTGGACCATCAAAATCTGGGTCCTCCAGACAAGGACGTTCACTTTCCTCATCAGATTACCAACCATAAAACCATCAAAGCTGACAGTCACTGAGCACATTATTCACAGAAGAAGAAAACATTTGTAGTTCGTTTGTAGTCGGCAGGATTGTGCTGTCCTGATCCTGGTTTCTTTTTCCTATTTTTTTTTTTTTTTACTTTTGCTTTACCTGTTACTGTGCCAACACAATGCACTTGCAGCGGCTTCTCTAGCTCCTGGGAAAAATATATTTTTAGCACTTTTGTAGACATTACTAGCATTACCTTAGAGATAATTATACGTCTGAAGTATAGTTCAACTTATGAACATCAGGAAGACTTCAGCCAATTTCATTTAGAATATTTTGAAATCTTCCCTGGAAAGACTGCTTCTTCTGAGGTCTAAAGGATGACACGATACATTCCATCATGCACATCAGCAAAACATGAACACTCACCTGAGCACAGGTGTCTGCTCACATATGCACTAACAGTATGTGTGACAGAATGAAAGGTTTTACATGTGTGGGTTTATATGCAGAAGTGTGTGTGTGAACTGCAGTTGTATTGTGTACATTTTGATTAGTTTAAATGTGAAGACTATTTTAACCAACAGGTCTGTTTGTAACTACAGGGAGTGTATGACTTTTTTCTCTTCAAGATGCACGAGAGTGGTCAGCGTGAGCGTGCATGCAGCGGGGTGGGGTGCAGGTACAGAGCGGTCTGTCATATTGTGCTGTGCACAGCTGCTGCACAACATGAGAGGAAGGCAGAGAGACTCGGGAAATCAAGAACCATTTCACTCTAATTGATAATACAAAGTAGGAACATAATTCCATATAGAATCTCCTCCACAACAAACTTATAGACACCTATGAGAACCTCTAAAACAAAGAGGAAGATTTTGTGGAGAACGTGGAGATCTGATTATTCATCTGCTTATCCAGTCATAAGCAGATCATAAAAATCTGCTCCTGGAGGGTCTGAAAACCGCCTGTGTGTTGCCCCCTACAGGTTGAATCGAGGTACTACATTTGAATTTCATGATTGGTCAAACCATTTTAGTCCCATGTCATTTCAGAAGTCTGAAGTCATGATCTGCAGTTCCAGTAACGATAACAGTCCTGTTCTCAGCCCCACCCCTCTGACTGGATTTTTGCACTTCAGCTGTGGGCGGAGTCAGCCTCCAACTTCCCTGTTTGGTTACACTTCAAAGAATGGGTCTGAAGAAAACTTGCTGGTTTTGGTGACTGAGAATTTAGGTACCTTTGGGTTTTTTTTTTTTATTTTTTTTATGAGGGGGTCGGTGTGTTTTTCTTTTGCAAAATAAAAAGAATCTAAATAACAAAGGGTCAAATCTGCAGTGTAAAAATTAAAATTTTAATGATCCAGCTATTCTTAAAAACATAATGAACACTACAATAAAAAGATGATAATTTCCAAGGAAAATGCGCAAGACGAGGTAAAATGCAGCCACATCTCCTCGCTGAGAAACTAATGTCACGCTTCAGCATCGACCACCAGCTCACTCGATGGATCCTGGACTTCCTCACCAACAGGTCACAGAGAGTGTTGGTGAACAACTGCTTGTCTGACACCCTTTACACATCCACAGGCTCTCCTCAGGGCTGTGTTCTCTCTC